>NW_025938527.1:244046-351775 GCF_000764305.2 Hyalella azteca | reverse complement strand
TCAGAAGTGTGAAAGCTTTTGCCGGTGAAGGTTGTGTTTTACGATCGGTCCATAAAGAAGTGTTGATCGGTTCAAAATGACATAAGAACAGGTTCTTTTGAATAACCTATGGATTGGCACCATGCGTGGAAGCACATAAAAATATTTGCAAAAGTTGGCCCTAATGGTAGACCCATGCCCCCAGTGGTGTTCAAAGTTGAACTTCAAACCAGGAGAGCTCTCCAGAGTCCAGCTCCATCATATCATTCACTGACATGAGGGTCAGGGAGTGTCGGAGTGAGCAGAGTCCATTGTGACAAACCAGAGATTTTTTAGAATCAGTTCATTTTTAATTTCCTCATTTACCCAAGATTTAAACCAATTTCTTATGTATGATGATGCTGGTAGTGGTATGTGGTATCCACTCCAGGATACTTTACTGGTCATTGGTCAAGTAGGTACTCAAGTTACCAAATGGACTCAAAAATGAACTTGAGGGTCAATGAGGGAGAGTCTAAAAAACTCTCTGCTTACACGTTTTGCAACTCTCTTAGGATGTCAAAAGACTTCAATGTCATCATCACTGCTGGGCCGTTGGCTACTGCGCCGGCCGCCGGGATTGCGTTCCCGCTTCTTGCCTGCAGAGACAACCGAACCCAAAGTAGCACTTGCATCTTCCACTTCCATCAGAGCTATGTCTCCCTCTACAAGATCAAAAGTAGGAACTCTCACCTGGTTGATCCCGCCGTGATCTACAGTAGCTACTTCAAAATTAGCCGCCACTTTGACAGGAGTCAGGAGACTGAGGAGACAGAGAAGCCAATCCTATCTCGTCTGACATAGCATTGGCAGCACACGGCCACACGCTCAGGGTCAGGGGCGGCAAACGAAATAATAAAAATAAAAAAAAAGAAGCAAACAAAAAAATAGGAAAACTAAATAGAACATATAAATATATGATTTGCTACAAATAAGGCCCACAAAAAAAAACAATTATCGGATGTCAAGTCTCTTCAAATTATCAGGGACAACGAACGATTTGCGTCGAGCACCCTAACAACCGAACAGCTAATGAGCTAAAGAACACGTCCGTCCGAGTTCCGACAGCAGAACCCGCAACGGAATCGAACCACCGATAGCTGAAGGAGCTGAAGAGCAGAACACGTGGCGAACAATAGATCGATCGAATGCGACGGAGAAACGGGTGATTCCGTAACTTTAGAAGCTGAGTAGCTGACGCTGTTACAGAGTATCACTATAAATCACTGGTTTAAAATGAACCCCATCATTTGAACATTTTTTTATGATATTGAATCTAGGAATTTGAAGCAGGTCTAGCCGTTGTCTGCTTAAAGAGATTCAACGATCTTATCTCTAGTTATTTCTAGTGAAATCTGATGATCTCTCCACCGAATCGACAGTTCAGCGAACTCTCTTGCGAACTGGCCTGCGCACTTGAATGCAAAACCTAACTTGACGTTCAACTCTGTCACGTTGTTTCGTGTTAAACCCAGAGTGTACTGAGTTTGGAAATGAGGAGCATCAAGCAGTTGTAAATATAAATCATAACTTTGATCTCAGTAATAGCATTCAGCACTCGCAAATAGTGCTTACACACACAGCAAAACGACCGTGTTTAGTTTAAGTGGTTAAATGCTTATATATCTGAAAATATTCAACCCAGAGAGTGCAGAGCGATAAAATTAGGTCAATTATTCACTTATTCAATGTACATCAACACTAAATATTATTGTCAAGCGCTGAATTGTGATTTACATTAAATAAGTGATTGAATCACCTTATTTCACCACTCCGCACCCTCTGGGTAATATTTTCTGAAATGTACGAGTTGAATCTTTTAAACTGTACTCTGGCAATGCAACTTCAACAAGCACTATTAGTGAGTGCTAAGTTTTCTTGACGAGTGCTGAGTGGTGATTTACATTAAAAAGTGATTGATTCGCCTTATTTCAGCACTCCGCATTTTCTGTAATAGATGCTTTGTAGTCATTAGATTAGCCCTTTACCGCCTGATTTTCTGGGTCAAAAATCGCAAATTTCACTTTTCCGGTTTTTAGTCTCACCTTAAAGCTGACATTCTGACCCATCCAACGTTACCTAAATCATCTCTGTACGTTGATTTATGCCTTGGCAACAGATCGCGAAAGGGTTAGGGGTGGGGGAGTTTTTTCACATTTAAGATAGGTGAAAATTACCGGCCGGCACATAAATAGACGGTCTGAAGACGCTGATCTTTAGTTACCTGGCTGCTGTCGTGTGGGATGGTGCTCATGCAGTCGTTCCCACCATCTTTGACTGAATTTCAACTCCAGTAACGTCTAGTCTAGAATCCATGCCATCTTGAATGCCTATTTCTATGCGCTCGGGACTTTGTCGCGCTCTACTGAACATTCACACTTATTGTCACTGCAAACCTATCTCCTCCTAGAGTTTTTAAGCTACAGCAATGAGAGATATACCATTCGATTCGCAAATAAAAGATCTAGAGTTTGGTCGAAGTTTTTTTCAATTTCGTTATATTTTTTAAAATATTCTGAAAAAATGGGAGGGAAATTCAAAAGGGTGGAGGGGGGAATAATTTTTTTTTTTCGAAAAATGCCCACCCCACCCACAAAAATTAGAATTTCGAAAAACAGCAAGGACCAATCGATAGATATAGTCCTTAGGCATCGAATGATATGCGCCTTAACGGTGTAGCTTGAAAATCCTAGGAGGAGATAGTTTTCTACAGCACCCCTTCTTGGCTCTTTTCTAAGAATTTCACATATTCTTTCATTTTTTGTCGAAAAATTTACACGAACAAAAAGTCTTAGATTTATTTTTTACATACATATGTGTACCAAGTTTCACAGTCATCCGTCTGTAAATAGTCGAAATAAATTTTCCACAAGAAATTGGAAATTTCCATTGGAAATTGAAAATTTTATTTCGGTTATTTACAGACAGATAACTTTGAAACTTGGGATACATATGTAAAAAATAAATCTAAGACTTTTTTTGATCGTGTGAATTTTTCGAAAAATGAAAGAAAACGTGAACTTCTTAGAAAACCGGTGTTTTTTAAAGGCGAGAAAGCCCGATTTGGCGGTAGAGGGTTAGATTTAGAACCTTCAAACCAAGATGAGGCTTTAAGTTTAATCTTTCAAATGAGCACCTATGTCTCTTTTTAGGCATTTTTTTACTAATTTAAATTTGTGTGAAACTCAGAGAGAAGATATGCGTAGCTTTAATTTAATGCATAATTTTTTAACATAGGATTATCAAACCGTTGCTTTACTCCGTGTTAAATTCGCGGAATGCACTTAGCCGTGGCATTCCATTGATCATTCCTTCGTCACTTCATCTAGGTACTTCTGCGTCGGAGTCATTAGCTTTTAGTATTACCTCAACGCTGGTACGCTGGCCACTATTCACTAACATGATAACTTTATTGAGGCCCCATGAATAATCTCACATAGTGCATTTACCAAGCCTTTACATGACAATTGTAGCTGTCTCTAGTTATAGTTAAGACTAATCTTTTTCTTAATGATTCGATGCAGTTCGGTTGGGATTAGGTACGTTTCGGCCACGCGCCACTGACAAGCATCGCCAGGCAACCATGTGTCATGTAGCGAACAACTGATCCAAGAGACGCCGTTTGTCGTGTGAGAACGAAGGGACCCCAGTCGTTGCAGTTCGGATCACCAGAATTGGAGCAGTGAGTTGTAGGCTCGATCCCGGCTACCTGCGACAGTTCTGGTCTAATCGGCAGGGTGGCTGAGCGGTACCGTAAAATTGGAACATTGAGTTGCGGATTCGAAATTGAAACTAACTATGAATATTCCGCAAATTTAAGAATCGTCGACCACTATAACGGCCAAATCAACACTGACACCTCTCATGGTTGAACTAGTAGTATATATAGTTCAACCATGGTTACACCTGCTTATGTTTAAACCATAACCTCGTCGGAAAAACGCCTGTAGTTCTCATTCGCCTGGAATTGCTGTTTTGTTTTATTTATTACACCACTTTTCGATCATTCTTCTTTGAAATCTGTAATTTTTTGAACGGAAGATAAAGCAGGCTTGTGTAAGGTTTCAAATGTCAATATAGGTAAATTTTATCATTATCTTTACTATTAAATCCTGTAATTAAATCAATTCAGCTTGAAATACAACTGATGAAACCTATAATTGAAAGGTTATCACGAACGACGATCCACTGCGCCACTCGGGTGCAAATCCGGATTGAGCTGTGTCCTGGCATTTCCTTCGCACAAGATGTCTGAATGATTTAATTCCAGATTCTGTGGTTCAGAAATATTTTTACGAAATACATGTATGGCTGCTTAATAAATTTACTTCATCTGATCCCTACTTGTTTACCACATCTTGTCATGGCCTTAAATTCGGCATTAACTCGTACAAAACTACGATTTCTGTTGCAATGATTTACTATTGCGGATAAAATACACGATGTGACGTAAGTCTATGTATTGCATGAACGTGGCATCAAGATAGACCAGTCCTTCCCCTTTATTAATTAAGGGATATCGTGCAATCAAACTTCCTGCACTCGTGCCCTAAATCTTGAATCCCTTCCAAGCTCATAATGTGGCTCTGTGGATTTGCTCCAGAAGCCGAACGAATATTAGAACAATCAGCTGTGCGCAAGTTGTTGCTGCGTTCCTGCCTCTTCCTTATTCTGGCCTTCGTCTGCCATTGACTTCGCGGCATTCGCTTCGGCAGCCTTGTTTAGACTTTAGAGTTTAGTGAGAGAAGCGACATTGGTGGGTGAGGTTGTGTCCCTGTCAAGAGGCAGACGAGTTTAGTGTGCATGTCGCAGCAGTTGCTTTGTTTAGCTTCGCCACTGTAACTGATACTAAGGAGGATAGCATATCGACGCTGAAATCTTATTCGTTACTTATTTCCATGTCTGACTATCGTTGCAGTCGCAGTAAACAAAGGTTCTTTCGTCATTAAAGAGTCAAGTGAGTTTGGATGTGTATGTTTGTTGCAAACATTGACTGAATAAACCCTAGTTTTATTTATTTGTTAACAGTTTGTATCAAATCTAGGGTTTGAAATGGAATATATTTTACTCAAACCTCTATAAGTAAAAAAATTATTGTTTATAATCTAACAGGGCTAATATAAGTTGTTCAAGCATGAACTTATGATCAATACTTGCAATGTTGTGTTGAGACGCTTGCTATGAATCTCACGATGTTAGTGCTTGGTTTTGGTTGCACCACTCAATGTCTTCCGTCTTCATCTTTATGTCACGTGCGTAAATTCTGGAATCTCTGTATTTGCAACTTCATGATCAAGTCTCCGTTCAGAAATTCAGAATTGTCCGTACTCCGTAGTCCGTAGCACTTGATAGCTGGAAAATAACTCGCAATTATCCCAGCGTATGAGAGCTGGCAGAATAATAACCATATATTTTGAAAATCATGCATTTATGGAAGGATATTCAACATATTTTCGGGATAGCTACATAGATTTTACATGACATAGGTTTTACGTGGTCAGAACCATAGGGTTTTTCTGACACATGAGCTTCCAGGTCATGAGCTAAAAGCACTAGCCTACCTACATATTACTAATGGGAGCACCGTAACGAGTGGTGACTGGTGAGTGAAGTGTACATCCCTGTAAATCGAAGTATCCTAACACTATGTCAAGGTAATGGCATGTTAATCACAGCAGGGTGACCGAGTGACTGAAGTTTAGAGCACCAGAATTAGAGCAGTGGGTTGTTGGTTCCATACCACAACCAACTGTATAATGTTCTGATAGAAATCGGTAAGGTGGCCGGGTAGTTCAGGCCAAGTTTAAATTGAAACAGTGAGTTGCGTGTGCGAGACCCGCAACCAGCGGTAAAAATTCGGCGATTTTCAGAATCCGCAAAAGACCTAGTGGACTAACTGCCACGCTGACAACACTTTCACTAATGCCAATTAATTACAGTATACTGTTGTTGGCTTTTATTGTGGTGTGTATTGTGTTTGTGGATTGAAGCAGGTTAACGGGACCAACATGATTTTTCAATCTCGATGATTATCCATCCTGTCCAACGCCAATTCGTGCTGCTAGTTTAAAATAAAGCAAACATTTTCAAGGATGGAAGTTAGATAAAAGAATATTTCATGCGCCACTACTTGCATACAATAACAGAGTAAAATAAGTTTCTAAATAACGAAGTGTTTCGTTTGCAATCTGTCTCTCTTCACACAATAAGTTAATAATAAAAAGTTATCCCAGCATTCTATCTGCAATGAGACAGTTTTGCACTAAACCACTTCAGCGAACGGGGCTACAATAATTGTCTGTACATTGTAACTGTAATAACTGTCCCTAAAAAAAACAATATTAAAAAAGTTACAGTGAGGTATAATGAATACGGATGTGCAGTGCATTCCAATTGTCGAGTGTATTTTTACTTCTTGTCCCCTACTGTAAATAATCCACGAAGAACCCTGTAAAGAATAAACATCCGATTACATCCTGAACCACGTATCCTAATCACGAGTTCGCACAAATCACTGTTGAACATGACATCAAAGTTCTACATCAATCAAGCGAATTAATCATACATTTGACTCTTCAACTCCTATCAATTTTGCATCTGTCGTGCAAATGTGGTTATCAGAAATTCCAGCAAGCTTTCTCCTTCCACTAACTGCGCATCAATGGTTACTTCAGCAAACTGGAAGGTGCGAGTGTTTCCAGTCTAGAATTCAGTCAGCATATCTAGTTTCAAAGCTTTGACATCGGCTGTTCTGTTCATTGTTTTCGGGTGTCCGCAATTATATCAATTGCCTACAATGAATATATAGTTGTCTAAATAGCAACGAAATTTAAAAATTCCTTCATATGTTGCGCTCTATCAGTTGCTTATGATGCGCGCCAAACACTTAGGGCAACTACTGATATTAAATTTTTCTGCCGCCTAATTAATAAATATTTGTAATTCAAGTTTCTCTGCCACACGCCCACATGAAATATCAAAGTTGACAATTCAATTTCAGATTGTTGCGAAGTACATTCGCATCCATCGGTCAAATCGTTTCATACAATATTCAAGTTGGGCTCGTGGCAAAGAACAATCAAATTTTAATCTTGGAAATTTGGTGCAAAAGATATATTTTATGATGTAAATAATACGGTACCGGTACCGGGTTTTATAGTTTACGTAAGCTTTAGCCTTAGTTATCAGTCAAACATCTCCTTTCGATTTCTGTGCAAGAACTTGTGAACTGCCGAGTTCAACACATCTGTATTAACTAGGTAATCAATTGGGCGCCAAAGAGCTTGACATAAGTGGCCACGTTTCCTTGTGTACACCACAAAAATATCAAGGTCGACAATGGTCTGGGACGAAAATAGTCGCTGTCCCGTTATCTCGTTCCAGCCATAGACCGCAGCGCAATCGCCTTCTGCCGCGAGGTCGCTCACATCAGCAGGGACCAGCTGTTCGACGTTCTGGAGTGCGTAGTTCGTCGCGATTCTATTCTTTTATTGCGTCGCACAAGTCATCAAATATGATCATATGTGGCCGCTATTTGTTTTCTCGAGCTAGAGTCTTTAACGTGATTACGCTATATTTCAATGGAAAGTCCTGTATATTTACTTGATTTTTCACAATGAATTAGATGCCCTTGTTTGAAGGTCGGCTCCGAAATTTACGTTTATGTACATTCAAAGGGAATTTTTAAATAATATAAATTATTTCGGGGGCGCATATTTCCAATCGTTAGACTATATGGTTATAATCCTATTGGGTGTGATCGTAGTTGTAGCTTGGCAACTATGCAACTATTGATAGGTTAATTTTTGGAAACAGTTTTTCTGCTATCTTTTCGTGCCATTCGCACATATTAGGGCAGGACGACTTGTTTGCGTAATCGCTGCTAGCTCAGTTCCCTTGGTTGTATCCAAATTGTATGGGTAATGGCGTTAATTAATGCCTGGCGGTAGCTACATTATCACAATTATGAATATTCTATATTTATAATGAAATTGATGATTTTCTATGACTAGTGACAACCAAATGAGCATTGCGGCCTAAACCTAGTAAAAATAACCTCATCAAAATTAAACTAGAACTCTTACTTTCTACTCTGTTTCAAATGCTGAACTTGAATTCCACCATGTAATGACTAACACGACTTGCAGTGGCGGGCGGTGAATTCAAATTCCGTCGGTAGGGACGAGTCAGCAACGTGCGTACGTGACCTTGAGTGTGGCGAGCCCTGCCAGTATAGCCTTCGCCTTTGCTTACGTGCGCTGTAGCCCGCGCCCACGATGCATCATGTTCATGTACGCAGTGGCCTCAGTGAACTGTAGTTCTTCACGCGCCTACGATGCATCATGTTCATGTATGCAGTGGCCTCAGTGAACTGTAGTTCTTCACGCGCCTACGATGCATCTTGTTCATGCACGCAGTGGCCTCAGTGAACTGTAGTTCTTCACGCGCCTACGATGTATCTTGTTCATGTACGCAGTGGCCTCAGTGAACTGTAGTTATTCACGCACCCAAGATGCATCATGTTCATGTTCGCAGTGGCCGCAATGAACTGTGTAGTTCTTCACGCGCCCATGATGCATCATGTTTGTAGTGGCCTCAGTGAACTGTAGTTCTTCACGCACCCATGATACATTCTGTTCATGTTCGCAGTGGCCTCAGTGAACGGTGTAGTTCTTCACGCGCTCATGATGCATAAGTTCGCAGAGGCATCAGTGAACGGTGTAGTTCTTCCGTCTTCGCTCCGCTTGTGTAATTCTTTCATCTCGTCTATGATAAAAGACAACGGTGACCCTTATCCAGGGATCATCTTTTACAGGGTTTGGCAGCGCTCACAAAGGTTTAACTTTTAGCTGTTTAAATTAAGCCTTTGCATTTTTGATTGGATGATTGCCCACAAGAGGATTGCGATATTTGCGCTGTACTTTTCATACAAATTCCAACAAGCGTACGAATACCGGTGCACGACTGAACGGTAGTTTACCGGTGTACGACTAAACGGTAGGTCTTCTGTAAAATAATAATCACTCAGTTTGAAAGATGACATCGGATAAATGACGGCCCCCATTGTCAATGCATTCAGATAGTCGATGTTCAACTCGCTGACGCATATTGACGGGTATGTTGGCGATGGCTTGGCATATGTTGTTCTTCAAATGAGGTAGGGTCGTTGGGCAGTCATTGTAAACAATCGATTTAAGATACCCTATTACAAATCACACGGAGCCAAACCGGGGAATACAGCCCGCCAAAGAAAGTCACCTCTCAAGGTGAGAGGCGCTTTGCAATATGTTGTCCCAGAAGATCCATTGATCACCTATACGGATGAAGCGCACGGTGTGGGCCGTGGCTCCATCCCGTTGTAATCGAGCTTACCTGACATTGGGTCGCCTGCCGAAGACCACCACTGCCCTGGATGTAATGGACCATCATGAATCATGCCTTCCGGAACGTAGCCTTCAACACTTCTGGACAATCATATCTAGGCCGTGCGTCGAACCAGCCCTCGGTCGAACGACCATTCGTCGAAGGACGATCAAATTTGAAACAGAACTATGCTATCTGAAACCTAACCTCAGATGCGGTGAACGTAAAATTACATAATTTAACGATGGCCGGAAGTCATATTCGATCCGCGGCCTGGTGATGCACGGCAGGTTTTATGCAAGGCCGGAGGACAAAGCCGAGTGGTTCACGGCTGATTGGTGGATGTCCGGAGAGAGCCAAGGCGTTTGATTCAGGGCTTATTAGTTCATAAAATTGGTGGTGCACGGCTGCGCTCCCCTGCCGTTCATTTCAGCCAGTTTTAGGCAAAAAAGTCAATTGCGTGTAGCGAGCTGCAGTCACCGTTACTGCGCGTTCGTTTTCCTCAAAGAAGTAAGGGCCAGTTATGCCGACTTTAGACACCATACACCACACAGTTAAACGTTCACAATGAATTGGCCGCTGATGGAGTTCACGTGGATTGTTATCACTCCAATAACGCATGTTTTGCTTGTTTACGCTGCCGGAAATGTAAAAGTAAGCCTCATCACTAAAGGAAACGTGACACGAGTTCTCAAAAAGCGTTTCACATGCATTTCCACGAGCAATAATGACGTTTTCGCTGTGTTTTTTTTTTTTTTTTTGTGCCACAGACAATTTGCAGGGATGAAATTGTAGTTCTTTGTGGAGTATTCGTATCAAACTGCTATTCGAAATCCCCAGAATAGCAGCCCCTCAGGGGGGATTTCTGACGGGTGTCTGTGCGCGTCAGAAGTCCTATGGGATTTCGCGTTCCTAGGGGGATTGTTCCTGAGCGCCCCACCGCTGAACTCGCGGTGTCTGACTGTAGGTCTCAGTTGTGGGGTTAAGTTTATTATGTAGGTAGGATTCCTTACATTTCCCTTCTGTGTCTCTCTCGTGCGGGCGGCCAACGTCCCGTGTAAGCGACCTCTTGTTCGAATGTCTTCGTTTCTGTTGCTTTTCACCTGTCCCTCCTTGTCACTTCGACTCTTTGAGATGCTAACGCTGCTTCTTTCGAGCCAGCTTCAGCGGGCTGGACAATTGAGACCTTCCGCCCCTTGTGGGTGATGAATAATTGAGACCTTCCACCTCTATGGTGATGTTCATCTTGACTTTCGGTGCGAGATAGCTAAATAGCTGAAGCGCTAGTAAACAAAAAATAGCTTTGGCCACTAAACTAAACTAAACTAAACTAAACCCAGAATAGCAGCGTGTTTACTGGAGAACGCAGAAACATCTCTCTAACTGTCAACGTTTTCGGGTGTTGTTGGAGTCCGCTGATTACCGGAACCTCTTGCATTTATACTTCCACTTGCCCTAAATGTGTTTACCCACATAAAATCGATTTCCGATCAGGAACCCGACCTGAATGACGAATGCGGAACCTAGTACGGAATACTCGTCGAATAGCGATGATGGAACGGCCATTAGAAAAGGTCGCCTCAACAGCAAACGCACGCTGCTCACTTGTCCAATGCATAGTGGCAACTGAAAAGACAGGAGACAAAACTTCATGACATTGCCTTTCATATGAAATACTAATTGCCCTTTTCCTACAACACCTGGCTGCTTAGCGCGAAGTACAAAACGGGAAGTTTTCGTGAATCACCCTGTATTTATGTGATTTAACGGAAGAAAGAACAATACGCTTCGCTTTTCTTGTAATTTTTACATTTAATTTGAATTCTTCTGACTTATGCCAACGTTTGAAATTAATTTTTTGTAAAGGAATTTGATTACAAATATTGATACATAATGAGCGATGGATATTATGTACAATTTTTGCAAGCCATCCCTAAGGAAGTGCGGTAAGCGTGAAGTGTATGCGTGTTGAAACCCAACTGCATATACTTATCGGGATACAACCAATTCTGTGAGACCCACGTGAGCTTTTAAGCTGTTATTAAGGTGGAAAAAACACTCTGTAAATGCGCAAATCAAAAGCAGTGGAAAAATTCAAATATTTTATTCAATTGCATTTCTGAAATTTAATTAATTTTTAACATCGAAAATATCATTTGCCCAAACTTTTAGTTAGCTTAAAGAAGAGACGGGGAATGAAATTGAAGTTATATGCGCGACAACGTTCAAAATGAATACCCGTAACTCAAGTAAGAAGCACTCATAGAAACAACAACGACTAAAGAACACGTAAACTCTCTGGCGCATCCCATGACCTCAGCAAAATGAACAATTGATTCCCCTAGGTATTGAATGAAATTTTATTTCGAGAACTAATTTCATATACATCATTCAATCCATCACACGGCTCGCACTGATTATCCAAATCAGATTTTGATGCACAGATATTCGGAAAAATTCGAACATGATCACATTGACGTTTTGCAAAGGCGTAAATAGCATTTCTAACCACTGGCAATCGACTGCCGACATTTAACTACCCATTGCACTGCGCAAAATAATTCACCCGTGCACACTAACACACGCAGTCCTGATGATTATGAGATATTATAAAATAACTTGTCGGACAATTTTACGGCTGCATTCGCCGCTGGTCTCACGGCCGGTCTCTAAATTTAATGACCAAGGAATATCTGTCAAAATAATGATCGGATCTTGATGAAACTTGGTACACGTATTCATTAGAACCCAACGGTGAAGTTTAGCTCGTAACAATTTTTTACATTTTTGCCTTCTTTCGCGATTTTTTTTCATTTCACCTTCATTAACAGTAATAGGGGCCAAAATTCGCAGTGACCAAGACATTTCTTCTAAACTATTGAACAGATTTGAATAAAATTTTGAATACACATTACTAACCATCCAACGGAAGTGGAAGCCCAACTGAAACACAGCAATTTGCACTTTAATTATCTGCAATAAAGTTCGAATTATTCATAAAAATGTTTATTTTGATAATTCAATAATTCGCTTGATTCTGACGTCTTGAGAATCGGCGACAGACCTATTCTTCAATGCCGAAGATACTATACTATACTATTGATACGTTCAACAGTGGATTTGGTGTATTGCCGTATAACTGACTTCGAAGGAGAAATCGAAAAAATGTTTAGGAGCTAAACATATCACCGGTAGATTCTTATAAATACGTGTACGAAGTTACATTGAACTCCGTTCATTAATTTGGGTTTGGTAGATGTATCTTGGTCACTGCAAATTTGAAAATCGGCCTCAGAAATGCCGGTTGATTCTCGGTCTAGTCGTATTTCTCGCAAACGAAGGCAAAATCGAAAAAAGGCTATCAGCTAAACATAACCGTTGGGTGGTTAGGAATGTACATTCAAGGGGTTCCGTAGAGTAGCCGTAATACGATCAATAATTTGAAGAATCGGATAAGATGAGCTGTTAACGATAAGTAGTTAAATAGGCACAGGCCTCAGTAAAATTGAGAAAGTTTTATAGATAGTATAGTTTTTTTTTCGCGTCGATAATCCTGAAATGCTAAAATCTAGTGGAAACATTTCATTAACATTTGTTCATTACTTCAACGAAAACACACTAAAAGATTCTCAAGACACATGCATTCTAGTAATATACTGTAACGTGTGGCTCGAAGAACCACTTTCTGATCAGGTATGAAAGTTATTTTTCTGCAGAAACATGTATTCTAGAATTTACTGATAAGGTTCCACTAAGAGAGGGTACGGAAAACACTCGAAATAGCTTCAAACTAAAAATAGATGACATTTTCATTCAGAATATTCCAAAAACTTCTAAGTTATTAGAACATTTCCTTTACATAAAAAAAACTTCCCAAAAATCTGTAACCATTACTATCGCGGTGTATTGCCAATAATTATTCTAGTTATGAATTTCATGCAGATCTGTTCTGAATAGTGGGAATTGAAGCTGATTAGTTGCGGAAAAGTTGCGTTTTATTCAAAAAATTAATGTTGAAAAAATCTCCCATTTTTAAGTTGAAACTCCCTGAAGCGTTTTAACGATAGTGACGGCAATCGATATCAGAATTGCATCTCTAAAATCGACCATAAATGCTCGATAATATTCAGATTTAGGGATTGCTGTGGCCAAATGAGATGCTCAACTTAATGAAAATGTTCTTCGTGCCATGTCTAACGATCCAGCTGCATGGATCTAGGCATTATCTTCTTGAAAGATTGCGTCGCCCCACTCCCCCGCAAACTGTGCTTCAATCATTGGATGAATTTGGATTGGATTCAATCATTCTCATCAACGATGAGAAATCATTATTCTGCCGGATTTTCATGAAATAGAACCCCAGATTATCATAGATCCCCCGCTATTTATACGGCTGGCAAGAGGCATGTCGGTACTAAATGTCTTTTGGCTGTCTCCTAAGGGAAACTCGACCAGAGGTTAGAAATAAGATAAACGATGATTCGTCAGAGAAAGTCACATTTTTTCACTGCTCAAGCTCAAGGGACCAATTCTAGAGGGTTTTACACTACTCGGAACGCTTTGAAGCATTTATATATGAAACCAGAGTTTTTCCAATTGTATCTCGGCCTCGCCCGCAGAATCCAGATCTGTGCAGCTTTCGGTGGACAGTCTATGGAAACTGAGTTCTGTAGGAGTTTGAGGTCTGCAGTAATTTTAACAGTTGTGATCTTTCGATTGACGATCAAATTTCTATTTAGGTAACGATGGTCTCTCTGACAACTTCGACTGTCGGCCAGACCCGCGCTTTGATGAGGAAGTTATTCCTTTCATTTCAAAAGCATTACTTTTGATAGAGACCCATGCTTTGCCTGCCATACGGGCACCAACAATTAGCCTCTTTGAAAGCCAAAGACGTTTGCCATTTATAGGTTATAGTCACAAAAATATTCTAAAATATTCCATGCAGGGATCAAATATCAATTAGCACAACAATAAAAAACAAAACATAAAAATATGTCACGTTTTCATTGTTTGTATGATGTTTAAATATTACGATATCAAAAGGTCAGGTGTTTCGACCCCTGTATATTCAGAATTGTGGGAATTGCGAAATGTTTAGCTTCGCACGAGTTGTGTTTTGCACTTTAGTCCTCAGAGAAGCTCGGCAAAGTGCCGATTCGGAGTGCCGGTAAATGGACACAGTGGTCTCCTAAATGAATTACTGGGTTAAAGCCATCAACTTTTGACTTTTGCTGACTGCGTAGGGATATCAAATAATCGATAGTTTGGATGCCAAAATAAAAATCTCATGTTCGTCCAAATAAATTTTTGATACCGCACTGTAAAGATAAATATCCTATGTTTACATACAACTACGATCATGCAAGCGAGGACAGTATAGTTTATAATTTTTTTTACCCATATATCAATACACTATTCCCGTTAAAAGTCAGTTCATTTAGCAGTATTCAGGAATAAATTTGCCGAAATAATTCACTGTAATAACCGAAGGTTTTTCCTCGCAAGCTGTTCGCGTATTGCTGAAGTAGAAGAAATTGTTTATACAATGGACTGAAATTGTCCATTGTATAAACATGTCCTCTGGACATTTGAGAAGCTCATTCGCTAACTACCAAACAGCACCTACTGTACCTACTGCATCAGAGATTAACAGTACCTATTGCATCAAAGCACTCGACTGAGGATGTGACTAATTCAATTCAATCGGATGACTTAACTCATTCCTGGAGGTTCCTGACACCCGACAAACTCCTCTATCCTCTAGCGTCTAGCACAATGGTTCTCTAACTGGCCTACGTGACAAGTAGTACGTCAGGCCTTCTAGCTGCTGCCGCTACTAGAATGCTTTTGATGTCATGAATGATTTTATTTTTTTTACTTCGTAAAAATGTTCAATGCTAAATACAAGATAACCTTAAAATTTTGATGCAGGTTGCCCATCTTCTTGGTTACCGTTATATAAAAAAGTACACTTATTTGAGAACCTAATCATTGGCGCATCAAGTTGGATAATGTGAAACTAATACCTACTAAACATTTGCGGCTAATGAAGCATTGGTGATAAGCGGCAGGTACCTGCACGACGGGGCGACTGCACGGGCTCCTGGTGATAGTGGTAATATAATCGATCACAAAAGTTAGGGATGTTTGATTATGGGGTTTTAATATGCCGTAATTCTGACTCAAGTTCCCCTTGATCGTTGAATTAAAGGTTTCAAATTTCTGGCGGATGTCGCTGAAAATAGCTTAGAATTATTGTCTCTCACAATTCTGCCCGCACCACTATTTAACTGTGTTCTTTGCTTGCCACTCGCTCGCCAGTCCCTAACGGCCAAAAACGGAAATGACAGTAAATTGCAAGAACATTACAGTAATGTTTCTTCCTTGTATTTCTGTATGTGTAGCTAGCGCAACTTTGACTTGCATATCTGCGTCTGACATGCTGCAACTACTGAAGTAGTTGCAGTAGTAGTACTGAATCAATAACAAGGAGAAATAAACTTGTATGCGGAAGACGACCTATAGATGACATATACCCGGAATCAGCCATATTCATTAAAGGGACATTTGCTAGAGCTTCTGTAATCCCTTCAAAATGTTAGCGTTAGTCCGACTTGCCAACGCCTCTTGTTTATAAATTAAGCTCGCGAAGTGGATCTCGAAATATTATTAATCAGCTGCCTGTTGATCCCTATATATAACAGTCATCGCACGTTGGAGGCCCTAATTGACACCATTCCGCGACTAATAACTTCATTTTGTACAGACTCCATGTTCAGTCTCTCGCTTTGTAGTGCAGTGTCATTGGTTCCTATAAGTGAATTTTTGCAACAGTACCTAAATTTGCTGCACTTTGTGTTGTAGAATACTTCATTCAGATGAGCAAGGTAATTTTTGAGTGTTGGGAATCTGACAATCTATATTTCTAATCACTTCAGTTATGAGATATATCCATAGGTATTTATTGCATAATTTATGGTATGCAGGCGCCTATACCGCTGCCACGTTCCGAGTAGCTGTACTTTTAGTCTTGAGTTTCAATACTGATTGCAAATCTTTCAGCTATCATATCGGCTTCTAGTGACATCGGACTAACGGACTAATTTTTACTGCAGTCATGAAGTGAATATTTTTTCTGGTGCCAAGCGTACGTGCTGGCCCATTGAAATCAAAATTTGTATCTCTATAACCTGATTCTGTGATGTAACGAAAAATCTTGTCTTGGTAAAGAATTCCAAGTAGTGATAGTCAACCTGCTGACAAAAATTGAAAAGCTAGCTGGGCTCTGGCGTTTTACATAGCTAGGTTTATGCATTCCCGGCCGTATACTTCGCGTAATACATTTCGATTCGAAGCAAATTTAAAGTTACAGCTCCGCACTCTGTTCTCTGTGGCATGTTGATTAGTCTATGTAACCGCATTTAGCCTGGCTTGAATTCGTGTCAATTTAGAAAAAGTTTATGAGCATGCAACGAGATCTCAATCATTTTATGATAATTATTCAAACGTTTTAACTACTTGGCCATGTTCTTCTATAATGGCGAGCTGATGCTCTTACGAATATTTCTGATTCATCATTTGCTACACCATTCTATATAATCGTTTAATCTTTGAGTTATGGAAACTTATCTACTTATTTAACTGCAATTCATGATGCCCCAAAACGAATAAAATGAGTGAGAAATAAGTTTTTGTTGTTTTTGACTCGCTATCCTAATGGCATGTGATGCAAGCAGCACGCCGTTTGACTCGGGGGCAATGGTTCACTACTTGATTCACTCAGGGTATGTGTCTTCCAGGTTGCGTACGCCGCGCTCTTTCTGCTTTAGGCATCAATGTAGATAGTTTTCTATTAAAAATCTGTCTTCAACAAGCGTTCCTGCATGAGAAAAGACAGAAAAGAACTTATGTGAATGTCATGCATTATGTGTAATAATTAATATACAGTACAGTAGCTACTATGAACCGTTCTATGCTGCTAACCCCCATGAATGTCACTGACAGAGCAGGTCAAACGCGAGAAGCAGTGCCCACTCAATGTACTACCAAGATGTGTATGCAAATTTAGTAATATGAGCAGTATTTATGTATATATTTGTTCTTTTAATTTAAGATTTGTCGTTGAATTTACATGGAAGTTATTTTTTAACAAAGTCCGTTTTCCGTGAAGCCGTGGTGATTTAGGTTGATTTGATTCTGGAAATAATTAATTCGCAACATGATTTAATTAATTGATAACAGATATTATTTTCAGTAGTAGTGGTCATCGTGATGGGCCCAGAGAAGTATGGATAACGAACAGCCGCACCAGGAGCTAGTGAAATGCGTTGTCGTGGGAGACACGGCTGTGGGCAAGACACGTCTGGTATGGGCACGTGCCGGCAACAAGCAGTTCTCACTGGTAGAACTTCTCAACACTCATGTACCCACCGTATGGGCAATAGATCAGTACCGCGTCTGCAAAGAGGTCAGTTAACAAGATTACTGTATAATTTCTTACTATGGCAAAATGTTCGTTGTAAGGCGCATTCTTGAGCTCAATTTACTCATCTGGTGAAGGAAGTATCCGCAGTAGAACATTGTAGCTAATGTGACGAGCCTGTCTTCGTAACTTTTTTTATTGTCCGGGAAAAAATTTTACGAGTTTTTGTCAGGGGAAATTCGACAAACCCTAATTCAAATCTGTTGATTGACGATAATTGGGACTGATCTTCAATAACTACCACCGAGTTCACCATCTGTTGCTTGTCTTTTAATGTCCCCCCTGCTACTCAGGGTTTGGGTGAAAACGATTTACAGGGCTCTTTGCAAACTTCCTGTGAACCCACGTCGGTTTTCAATGCTTCTCAATTTGATTCTTTCCTGAACGCTTTTGAACTTGAACCCCATTTTGACGTTATGTTCTGTGCTTAATATGTAATATAATATAATATTTTTATAATATTTTTTTAATATAATATAATATTTTATGTAACTGTTACTTGTTTCGACACATTTAGTTGGCGTTGTTATATTATAAATTTTCTGTACTTTTATTCTGCTAATCAGTTCGCTAATGAAATACGCAGAATGATGTTCGAATAGATTGACCATAAAACTTAATATTTATTAGCTTAACAGTAGTGATCTGAAAATAATGGCTTCTGATTGCTGGAAAAAATTCTATCCTTTTATTTATAGGATAGAATATAGGTTGAAGTACTTGCTAAAGAATCGCAATTGACTTGTAAATAGATCATAAAAAGAGACATAAGTGTTAATGCAGAACTTTTAAAAGCCCAAGTATAGATACCTAAATTCTGCTCTAGAAGATCATAGCCAAGATTGTCATCTATGATTAACATTTGATTTGGATTTCAATAGACTCTAACCCGAACTAAAATCATGATTATGTAGAAGAATCACCGGTAATACGTGCGATAAAATATAAAATGATGAAACATTCAGAATGAAGAAGCAAACAAACGAAAACGGTTAACACAATTACGGTTCGTCTTCATAGTATCCACTTGTTTAATTTAGTATCTATGAATAATAGATATCATGGCAATGTCATTCATTTTTTAAATGCTATGAATTTAAATTATAATACTCAACATTATGATACTAAATTTAACTACCGTAGAGTTTTTATCTTCTCGAGTTGGAAAAAAATTTCTAATAGAGGAACTTGATACTAAAATGAAGTAAAGATTCACAATGTAAGCTGAGTACTGGGTCTATACTTTCAAAAACAGTTAAGAGATCGTAAGTTGATAAGCCAATCATTGGCGGCCTTTCAAGCAAAATCCACCAATCATAGACAAGAAAATAGAGCGTAAGTACTTACGTTCACTTAGCGAGTTTTGAAAGTATGGCCCCTGATTATTTAAGTCTACCTGGCATGTGTCACAAGCGCTTGCATGTGTCAGGTGCTGGAACGCTCTTGGGTTGTGGTGGATGGCGTGAACGTCTCCCTGCGACTGTGGGACACTTTCGGCGACCACGACAAAGACAGAAGATTCGCATATGGCCGGTTAGTCTAGTGTATTTTAAGTCAAATTTAATGGAGAGGTAAGCATGGCTGGATTTCAAAAATATATGTCTGGTTACAGTTTTAAACGAATGGGGAGAAATTTATTCCATGGGCAAATTTAAAGTCAAAACGTTCTTTGAGTAAACAGAACGACGTAATGTTTTTTAGTAGCTAACTTAAATTTCGAATAAGGCTATTTTGATCATGCTACAGGCTGCACGTGAAACTAGTAAATTTGCTTAGCCTGCAACTCCACCACCACTGCAACTGTACTATTTAGTCTACTTTCAATCTCACTGACCATTTCTTTCACTCACAATTCAATGATTGAGATTTTCAATCATTCACTACCTATTTTCTCAACAATTTGAAATTATAACTTAGCTACAACTGTTATCCGTCAAAGACTTGAGCTACTTTTTTTCTATTCAATAGAAACGTTAAGATGTTCTCTTAATTTATTAGGACGTTCTAAAGGTTTTGAGGTTCTCGACACGCTAACACACTCGCTTAATTAGCTCACTTTTTAGTCAGATATAACCTCTTCACAGTTGCCGCAATGCCCCTTCACACCCCCCCCCCTGTTACTACACCCAGCTTCACCATAAACGATCTGTTCTCTTCCTCAACAATTAGAATTATTTCTAAATAAAGTCAATTATTCACCATAAGAAGTATATTGAACAGCATTGCGTGAAAAACTCATCATCCATTCTCAGACCTGGACTAAAGAACGATCGCTCAATTCAGTTGACATTAGAAATTTGTTTCCTTAGTAGCGCATGTAAATTAGATAAACTTATAATTTTATTTTAATCTTTATTGTAGAAATTTCTCCTATTATTACAATATTTTCCAACTCCCATTGAAATAAAAGCAAGTGTTGTGTCGCGCGTGACTGACCATAAAAGTAAGGAAAAAACAACGAGCCTTCCCTTGTAATTAGAAGGCCACAGAGGACGGGGCTATATAAAGATGCCCAAAATGAGAAAGTCGTATTTAGAATAGCATATTTCTTTGAAAAATAACAATTTCTGGCGTTATTAGTTTAATTATTGTGGATGAGTTTACGATGACAGTAATGACCGTAACACGTCTGCGTACTGGCAGTCCTCAACAAAGGAAGTATTACGGCTCCCAATTTGAGGACATTAAAGATGATTGTTCTCTCAGTAAAGCAATTTCATTGTGTTGTATAGCTTGTGATTTTCAAATTATTTATGCAAACGTTTAATTGTTGACTTGAAAACCTCCCAAACAAAGTGAAGAACAACCATTTACACAGCAGCGACCTTGTATCGCGAGCTATCAGTTAGTTCTAAAATTACTGATGGCGTGGAGACAATACACCAAGGCGGCTGGACAGAGGAAAGCGGTGCGGTATATACCCTACTTCTCGGAACTACGAGTGCTATTGTTGCCGTAGATTAGGCTCCGACTTGATCATTCTAATGAAATAAAATCGGCTTTATTTAGTCTCAAAAGACTTATACCGAATAGCGAATTTTATTAAGCTTTAGGTATAAAGAAGCTTAATCGAGGAAGGTATAAATCAGTTGAAGTGCGTATTATCGTAATGTTTGTGAGACATTTTTATTAATTAATAAAAGGCTTCTTGGAGTAAACGAATATTTTCTACACCGGCGGTGATTTTAGTCAAGTGAAGCATACGTAAATACCACAAATACCGAGGCGACATTGAAGTAAAAAAAAAAACATTCAAGGAAAAGTTTCGTAACAGCACTTTCATCGCCGCTTTTCTCATCTTGCAACTCGACTAGATACTGACAGAGAGTTCTTTAAAATAACAGATGTATAGTTGGCGTTATTTTCATTAAAAACTACTGTAGTTGTTGAGCGGCTCTGACGCAAATAGAACAGAGTGGTAATTAAAGACGTTCAAATAAAAGAAGCGTCAGCGGAAGAAACATCGCAACATGGATGCATCATCCTGCAGCTGCCGGGAATTTTCTATTTGTTATTGATTGAAATGAGTGATATGATGGGATATCCATCGGGAAACTGCAGTAAAAAATTCATTTCGCAACATTCTTTTAAGTAAAAATCTTATTAAATGGAGTTTTTTAGAGTTTCTATAATTCTTGGGGTGGATTATTAGAGTGCACAGGTCCTGATTTTTCAACAACTGACGCAGTTATTGAGAGTTCGATTGTTGAGTCACTGATTCATGTCCATTATTGTGGCATTGCTGTATCAATCCAATTATTGCGGCATTATATTGGCTTATTAATTAACCATATTTCTACTAGACTTGCTAATGAATTCATTTCATTATTTGCTCCATCCGCGATGTAAAAATCAGGGCCTATACTTTCAAAAAAAGTTAAGATATCGTAAGTTCATCAGCCAATCATTGACGGCCTTTCAAGCAAAATCCACCAATCATAGACAAGAAAATAGAGCGTAAGTACTTACGTTCACTTAGCGAATGATCAATTGCGCTTGTTAACAGCAAAATTATGTTCATCAAATGACGAAAACAATGTTCATAATTGACTTTGACTACATCATTGAAAAACTATAAATCTAAAACAATCAATTAGATTCATAATTTTTAATTTTCTGGTAAAGTGTCATGACGCTGATGAATTTGGTCCATATACCGGGTACCCTAATTGTGTTATCATCATTTTATGAAAATAACAGTTTGATATAGAGAAGTAACTGCCGTTTTTTTCTGAAGTATTCGATTCCCTTCCTAACAAGAATCTAACAAACATTTTAATTAATCTAAATGATCAAATTCGTGTCTTACAATGACACAGGATTATCAACTGGTTTTCACGATCATTTTAGTCATTTCATTTTGCTTTGCAGTGACAATTTTCTGCCACTTGCAAGGTCCACAATCCAAATCATATTGAAATGCTCAAATGCAGCTAAATTACAGTTTTTTATGCTTCTCTGCTGGTACTACAAATAGTGATGGATAATCGAAAACTCTCTATCAATCATCCTTATTCATAAGTTGACTTGGAGCATCATGTATTGCTCCTCAATCCATAAATTAATGCAGTATGATGTATTGCACTTCAATCCATAAATTGACGGGGTATCATGTATTGCACGTCAATCCATAAATTGATGTAGTATCATGTATTGCACCTCAATCCATAAATTGATGCAGTATCATGTATTGCACCTCAATCCATAAATGTATGTATATTGTTCTCTAGTTATGACCCTGCATGTGCCCACGGCAGATCGGACGTGGTGCTGCTGTGCTTCTCAGTGGCAAGTCCTGTCTCACTGCGCAATTGCCGCGTCAGATGGTACCCCGAGATCAGGAAGTTCTGCCCCAACACCCCCATCCTACTGGTCGGCTGCAAGAACGACCTCAGGCACATCTGCAAGGATGAGGAATATAAGCGATACTGCCGAGAGCGCTCTCCGCTCGTCAGGTAATTTATCCGCTCGTTTGACCTATGTTGGTAATCCGTTTCGGAGCCTTCTAAATTCGAAAAAAACATGAGGAAGCGAAAAACGGAGGGATGGCTTGACAAGCCATCGCGCTTGTCATTACAGCATGTATGGTGTATGCCTTCCTACAAAAGTAGATTTAATTGGAGATGTTCTTTGTTTCTTTTTTAATTAGGCCCAGTTTTAGATTTTTAAGCCACCCACCTTTTTTCGATTCCTCATGTTAACTCAGTAAAATTTCATGCCCAGCTTCTCTATTTTTTCAGCGTCTGATTTCAAATTTCTATTTCTCATAGCACATCGGTAACACTGAGCAGACTACTTTACTAATTTACACATATATTTCTGTTAGCGGCCAAACTTTTATCTTGCCAAATCGAACCTGAAAAACAGAACAAAAAAAATGAAATAATAGTACAAGATGAAGCAATCGGAGTCAACGCGTTAATAAAATAATCTGATGATCAATATTTCTGAAGTAGTTTAGATTTTTATCCTTAATTTAACCTCAGTAGGGAAGGTTCCAGCTATATTCCAAGTAATTTTTTATGATAAATTAGGTAATTGGAAGAGAGCTTTTAAACCTTGGTTTCTTTTACATGGGTAAGTAGTAATATCCTGTCAGGGACTGAAGTTGTACGGCAGAAAATGAGCTGACTGATTTATCGACGAAACCTGGTGGAGGCGGGACTTCAGCCTGGGACTGTTATTTATGGAGGAAGCAAAGTAGACTATTGCGATTTTCAGCCTAATTCTCACAATGAAATTTGTTGAAATCATTGATCTGCTCACTTCGTTTCCGTTAACTTATGTTTACTTGCAGGGGTGACGATACAAAATACAGTAGTTGTCCAAGAATTTTTTATAAGGTTTTCGCCTTACCTACGTCGCTGCATCCTGCAACTTGCAACACTGATCTCATCTGAACTCGACGGACCATTGTGCTTTTCTAATTCGATATAAAGGCTATGAGAATAGTTGAAATCAATAAACATAGGTAGAGAAATTAATTTGTTCAATTGCATTTTAAAAATCACGAGCTCAAAATATCACCGTATATATTTCTCAAAAAGGTTTCCTTGTATTTTCACTACTCGTGTTCCCTAATAATTTTTCGTTTTGCACAAGTTGCTATCGTAAACATTACTGAAACCAACAAATTTAATCATGAATAATAATGCACACAGCCTAACAAGTATTTTTGATATATTTGAGAAATTGCATTGAGCCTCAGTGAAACTAATTTCATGTGCAGAAAAGTGGCAACTACTACGAAGCTCGAATTTAAAGCCCACTATACGGTTAAAAACTACACTATAAAAGACTCTGGGTAAATTATAATGTATGACATTAGGAACCGAAATTTCTGCTCTTCATGGTCATAGGCCACTGCATTTTCTAGAGATTTATCTATACATTTCAACTATGTTGGGGTCAACATTTTTTAATGCCCGAAAGTCGCCAAGGTATTCTTTAATAATTGCGCAGTCATTTTAAGATTCATGGAAAGAGTTGTAATATTTATCATGTAAAATACGATCGATTCCACTGACGCTATATAAAAATGTATATTATATCATTTGTCATGATTCACCACATACGGTAACGATGGAAAGCATATTTATATGTTTTATTAAAGCAATAGTACAACCCTCTGTTTGTAACCGTTTATAAAAACTAATGGTCTCCTCTCTAGAACCGAAAACACATGTCCCCACTAGAGATCGTATTATCAAATGATGCAGAAATTATGCGTCTATGCACCCAAGAATCTAGCACCATTCTCGTATAAACTTTTCAAACGCTCATTTTAGTAGTTAATAAGTAAATTTATTTGAAGTTAAAAAAATTTTCTACATTAACGATATTGATAGTTGCAATCAAATTCGAAGATTAAATTTTGAGTGTTGTGTTTCAGAGCGACACGGGAGTGTGACTTGGTGATGCCAGCTGAGGGCCGGGCGGTGGCGCGTGACATGGGCATCGAGTATTACGAGACGTCGGTGCTCAGCTACTACGGCGTGCCTGAGGTCTTCGAGAACGTGGTCAGGGCGGCGCTCGTAGCAAGAAGACATCAGAGATTTTGGATTACTAACCTCAAGAAGGTCCAGCGGCCTTTAGCACAGGTCAGCCTTGCTAGCAGTTGATAGAAACATGCCGAACTGTCCCCTTCCTTTTAACTCAAAAAATTGTTGCAAACGTGCTTTAATATTTACCGGAATTAACAGTAAAAATTTGCTACAAATATACAAAAAATTTACAGCAAATTGTGAAAAAAGTTCTTCATTTATCACAGTTTGGCCCAAATGACTGTAAAACAAATTAAATAATAACGGCTTCAGCCAATTTAATGACCCTGAAAAGTTGTTACTGGTTCTATTTAAACTCGTCGTCATCTGGAGGCATTTTATTATTACACGTAACTAACCGTTAAGATTCCAATACAAGCAATGACCTTACCTTGTCATTATACAGAGCTAGACGAAAGTCAAATGTATGTCCCGTTCATGTGTGAATATTTTTTATTAGATTATATTATATCCGTAACAGTGTTCATTAGACCGTTGAACCTGTCTCCGAATCTTAACATCGCAGAATATTCACAGCTTGTTTCGGTCTCGAACACGAAACTCAATGCTCCAATTTTTCTGTACTTAACCGCCTGGCCACCTCGCCGATTTGACTAGAACTGTAGCAGGTAGCTGGGATCGAACCCATAGCTCACTGCTCCAATCTTGGCTCGGTGAACTGTAACCACGGGGCTGCCTTGGTTTTTATTGGGTCCATATCATTACATCGTTAGTTTATGGTGAAAAATAATTTATGGTGATTGAACAAATGATAAAAGAACCTCCTACCCGTTTTTTAGTCGTTGGTTTTTATGTCCTCCCATGTAAGGATTTCTAGCCACGTTACCTCAACGCTTGGGTCGACGAACGCGTCTTTGTGTGAATGACGAAAATAGTTATAGTCGGAAAACTAAACGCACATAAAAGATGACTGTCCCGTTTTGTTCAGACAGTGAATTGAAAATAGGAAATTAGCATTGGATGACAACTCTTTAAGAAAAGCGTAAGATAAATTTATTTCCTTGCACAGAACTGAAATCTCCTGATCTGCTGACTGCTAAAATTATGGTTAGTTTGTAAAAAAAACGGAATCAAGTTTGCGTGATGGCCATTTTAATGTGACCTAAATAACTGGAGTCCTACATTATTCGGGACGAAAAAAGGGCTTTTCAAATTCATTGCTCTCTAAATTTTTTATGCAGGCACCTTTCTGTCCTCCGAAACCCGCACCATGTCAGCCAGACGTCACAATGAGCAGCTTCGCTGAAGACCTGCACTGCCTGTACCAGTGCTCGGCGTTCACGGACCTCGTGCTCATCGCAGGCTCGACCATCGTACACGCCCACCGCTTCCTCGCCGCCGCCGCCAGCACGGCGCTACAGAAGGTCCTGCTCACGGAACTCTCCGACAGCGTCGCGACGCGCAGGAGCTCGGACTCCAGTATGGTCAGTTATGCATCTGTTGCTACGATTGTAAGCAATTTACAGGTTCTTGAAAGTTGATTGGTAAATTAAAATCAGCTGCATCTATTTTCATAGTTTTAGAAAGATGTTTATCTAAATTAATATGCTCTAAACATTGCTTATAATGTCTCTTCCCTTCGGACTATTTCACTAATTTATAATCATTTAACATTACTCGACTTAGATTCCCTCACTAATGCCGTATTGGTGATCAGGTGAGCGGCACGTTCGGCGACACCAACATCGGAAACTTCAACTCCGACACCGAGTGCCTCATAGCGACGGAGCAACCCAACCTCTCCTCGTGAGTACACTCATTAAAAAAGGGAGTGTCTAAGTCTAACCATCAAATATGTTGAACTTGTATTCGACAACTTTGTTGTTATTTCTCGTTCTTCTAATCTGCACATAATCATCGATTATCTATTTCCAATTAAGATCATTTTGATTTAATCATAAACACACTTGCAATTTATCCAATTTTATTTATATTTTATCATGTCACAAACTCATTTGTAAAATAGCGTAAAATATTTATTGCTTGCTCTGAATACAAATATTTGTAGTGTGCCTTATCTCAAGTGTAAGTGGGTGCGTGGCCAACTGTCGACTACGCGACGTATTGAAGCGGCGCAGCAGCGTACACACCCTACAGCCGCCACCCTGTCCCGCACTGGGGGACCAGCGTCCCGGCATCCACAAGGCACTCAACCACCCTGCTTTCTCCTCCATCAGCATAGAGCAAGTGCGGCCACTCGACGCTCTCAACATGCCCATTGATGTGTGTCGCGTGTGACTTCACTCTCGTGCATGCAGCTAATCGACTTGGCTAGTCGTCACTGCTGGCATAGTGCACTTCACAAATTTTTAGCGTTTCAAAAAGATATTTATCGTTGCTAAATCATGTGCATTGTGCACCTGCTCTTTTGTGCAAAAGTAGCTCTACGCAAAAAAATGTGTTTTGCCCACTGTAATGTGTAGCACTGTTGTAAAAGTATGCGAAGTGACATGTTTTAGTGACCCACGATTGTATTGAATTGCTTGACCGAGTATGTGAATTTGTGAGCATATTTCCACAACTTCTCCTCCGTACCCTCGCCCCCCGTACTGCGTGCCCGTGTTTCTTACACGTACCCTGGTGACAACGCCCCCGTACTGCGTGCCCGTGTTTCTTACACGCACCCTGGTGACAACGCCCCCCGTACTGCGTGCCCGTGTTTCTTACACGTACCCTGGTGACAAGCCCTCCGTACTGCGTGCCCGTGTTTCTTACACGTACCCTGGTGTCTGGTGACAAGCCCCCCGTACTGCGTGCCCGTGTTTCTTACACGTACCCTGGTGACAAGCCCCCCGTACTGCGTGCCCGTGTTTCTTACACGTACTTGGTTTGGGAGCACTGTTAAAATGGATGCGCTGAAGCATTCAGCGGTGATTGTGTCCGATTATATTACATCTCCAAACAAATACCCAATTCTCCTGCCTTTTTTCCTTGTCAATTAAATTCTTAGCTAAAGTTTTGGAAAAGTCTTGCTTTAAATAGATGACGTCTGTTATGACGTGGACGATTTCATTGACTGTAGACCAGTCGCGCAGCTTTATTACGCTTCACATACATTATGCTTTAGATATTTTTTACAGCAGTTTTATTGAGTTGTTGATTGCTGCTATTTCATGACCATCCAGATGCAACAAGAGCTGTTGTTGCTGTTATGCTGTATCTAGTATGGCAACAATATACTACAGCTTTGTTGAGCTTACTTCCTTTTTTGCTGGTATGCTCGTCTCTTATTTTTACTTGCGTGATTTTAGTGCACATTAGCCAGTGTGAATGTATTAATCTTATTCCATTGATGGGTCTAGGCTAAAAGTTATTTCTTAATTTTCATGGAAAGTCAGTATGTCATTGGTAACTGTAACTTATTTCCGTTAAATTTCTAAGATAGAAATCGCAGAATCTTTAGCTTCCATCTGCAATAATCAAAAATTTTTTGTATTGGATATGAAGAATAAATTTAAAAATTTTTCATTATATTTTTCCAAGAGGGTTCATAAAACTTCCCTGATTATATAGTTTTTTTGCAGTCAATAAAACTTCCCTGAATATATAGTTTTTTTGCAGTCTATAAATCTTCCCTGTATATATAGTCTATCACTAAGAACGATCCTAAATTTATCACAAAAATATTTACATGAAATAATTATTAAACAACTGGACTACACGAGTTTATTAACCCTGCTTTTACATTGCATTGCGCTTCCAAACGACTGAAAAACGCACTTACTTTGTTCCGCCAAGTGGGAGGAACGAGACGAGCCGCCACTGGAGAGCCGGAGCGGTCGAGCCTGTGTCCCGCCATGCGTGCCCGTCCAGACCGTCATCACGCTGAGCAAGCTCATCACCGGCCCTGCCCTGCGTCAGCTCGTACACTTCATGTACACGGGCAGCATCTTCTGTCGGGAATGTCGTCTGCCCTTCGCAGAGCTCAGCGAAGTACGGCAAGCCGCCGAGTTTTTAGAGCTATCAGAGCTGCTCATATACGCGGACAGTTTACTACGTCAGGAACCGTTCCGTAACGGTACCATCGAGCTGCAGTACCTCAAGGTTAGCAATTAGCATGGTTAGAATATCCAACTGTTGAATGTTGGAGAGGCTATAGAATTAGCACTAGTTTAATGTATGAGCATTGCTAAAGAGATGATTTGATCAATGATCTTCATTAGCAAAAAGGGTGCTTTAGAACCAAGATCTTGTGCGTGCAAATGAGTCAAAATGTTACGGTATTAAAGGTATGGAAGACGATGAGCGTACTAACCTGGCAATCATTTAGGAAGTAAGTACCTAACCTTAACATTTTTTACTTAAAATTTGAAACCAACTTTGTTGGCAGTGCATTTTGAACCTGAGAAATTGCAGTCACTCGTTCTCATTTTAATCATATTAGAACATTACTAAAATAATTTCACGCTTCTGAACCGTACCGTCCAACAACCACATTATTTGCCATAGTTTAGATTTAAAAAAGAATACCTCATCATTCAAGTATTTTACAAATGTATAGCGGTTTCAGCGTTTAGTGGGCCATAGGCCTGTCGCCGATTCTTAACATCGCAGAACATTCACAGCATTTTGAGGTCTCGAACTCGCAACTCACTATTCTGCTTTGCTTAACCGCCCGGCCTCCTCGCCGATTCTGACCAGAAACTGGCGCACAGAGCTGGGATCGAACCCGCGCCTCTCTGCGCCAATCTTGGTACTGTGAACTGTAACCACTGGGCCACCCTGCCCTTTCAATGTGATCGTTTCACTGGCAGATCCTGAGCGGTCGGCTGCAGGAGGTGTGCGTAGAGGCGCGGTATTTCTCGGACGTGCTCTTCCAGCTCGAGGACGGCACGGCGGCCGGCCACCGCGCCATGCTCATGGCTCGCTGTGACATGATGCACGCCATGTTCTCCGGCGACTTTAGGGAGAGTAATGCTAAGATTGTGAGTAGTGGCAGTCTATATATTTTTCATAACTAAAAGCTAAGTTTCGTTATTTTTACTATGGTAGTAATGGTGGTAAAAATTACTACCATAGTAATTTTTACTATGGCAGTTTCGTAATTTTTGCTTAAAATCTAAAATTTTTTAAAGTCAATCAGAAATTTGGATGAAATTTTGAAACTGAAACGTGAAAATAAATCTGTAATATTGATTCTCTACTAACGATTTACGGCTGCACTCTGAGTTTGCTGTTTCTGATGACATCCGATTTATATAATTACTTAGTTTATACCATTTAAATATCGAGTGATTATGAAGAAAGTACATTTTGGGCCACTCGATACGATTATAATTCTGTGTTGATATGTATTTACCGTATATATACAAATCAAGGGAAATTTCATTTTGTGCTGCAAACATTCATAGGACCTTTATTTAGGATCCTTACATAAGAACCATCCCAGATTAGATTAAAAGTTTCACTATTAAATTATTCATTCTTGTATTTTCACGAAAGTTTGTAGTAGCAAATTAGACCTGTTAACTCAATTCACAACTGTCTTCTACTTGTGTGTACGTATATCTCTCAGGTTACCTTTCCTGGCGTGAAACAGAGAACATTCAGGACTCTACTGCAGTTCTTATACACCGACACCATCCCCACACTCAAGGTAATGAAGGATGTCTGTCGTCGTTGTGTACGACGAAGCTTTTAGGGTAGTTTCCTGACCATTCAAAATTAGTCGTTATAAAGCACATATTTATTTAAAATGTCGCGAAAATCTAGAGCTGAAATCTAGAATTATTTACCACTTTCTTGGCCTGTTCAAAATAGCGTTTGCAATAGACGCTTGTCGCCAATAGACAATGTGATAATGAGATCCACCATCTCAAAAAAATGTATCCTTCTGTCCTATATTTTGCATTTCGAGTGCTTGAGCTTATTTAGACATGAAAATGTATTGACATGCTCTCATGAATATGTTTTATTTCACCAACTAAATACAAAATTTCCAAATTGTTCACCACTAGAAGGGAAAAAATTTTTGCGTGCTAAGCAGTATTTATGGACACGCGGCCAAATCCATATAGACGAAGCTATGCATAAGCTTATGTTCAGTCTTGAAATGTCTAGCACCTAACGGGCCTTGCAATAAGTCCAGCAGCTATCTCAATCAATCGTCAGTTATGGAAAGATCGGGTTCAAAAGGCTGGATCCCTTGTGAATCAAGTCACGAAAATTACAAGAATCGGCAACAGGCCATGGGCCTATTTCTTCAATGCCGACACTTCTATTCTATTCTATGCTATTCTATTTTATTATTGGCGCGTGTTGCCAGGTGCGGGAGTGCCTACCGACGGTGGAGCTTGCCAACCGCCTCTGCCTGCCGCGGCTGGTGTCGCTCGTCGAGGTCGAGATCATCGATCTCTTCCAGCGCATCTTGCAGGCCAGCGGCGACGTCAGCGAAGACTGCCTCCTGCTTCTCGAACCTCTGCAGGTGAAGGAAATACTCCACAGTTTTTTGTATTTATTAATGTGATAGTATATTCATCCATGTAGCTGTAGTTGTCCCTCTCTTATGTGATGCAGTATTAACACAGCTCTACAGTAATGCAATTCTGTCGTTGAAATTGTCTGTTTTAAGTAAGAAGAGTTTGAGCTACGCGTGATGGTGTTCGTTAGGTTAGTCGTCTATGAGTTGGAATCCATGCCACGAATTGCCTGCTTCCCTCATATTTGCTGATCAAATTTATGATGGCTTCATTCAGTTTAATTGACAAGCTCTCAAACTTTCCGGAAGCTGATATGGGGCTCTTACTGTATCTTGCATCGGACTGGTGATCACACTGACTGTATTACTCTTTACATTGTTATCGGTTCAATGGCTGTCAATAAATTTTTCAAATCTCAGCTACACAACGCGAACCAGCTGGTCGAGTGGTGCCTGGTGCACCTGGCGTCCTCCTACAACAACGTCTGCCAGAAGCACTCGAAGCTCCTGCGCAGCCTCCACCCCGAGAACCAGGCCTGGCTCAACCGCCACCGCTGGCCTCCTGTATGGTTAGTGCTTCAGTTCTAGCCTATCCAAACAGCCGCACACTTCGCTAGTGAATCCAAATTATGTCCTTCCAACGACCAGCACAAATATCATTAAAAATGCGTTGTTAATCAAACGATGTAATTTAAAAGAAAGACAGGCTTTCGTGATTATATTGCTTAGTTACGCCATCGAGGTAATTTTTCCTGACTCCTATTCATATACAAAATGCTCACCTGCTATTGTAATACAGAAATCAATGTCGTTCACTGAAAACAATTGTCTTTCTTGTACAGATACTAGCACAGGTTTTTCGCAGATTAGTCCATTGTTTCAAGCCGTAAATATTTATGTTGCCAAGATGTGCCGGTTAAGAAAAGCGCACCGTCTACAAGGACGTATAACTCCCATTTTACTATTCCCATTTTACTCCCATTTTACTATTTTACTATTGAAGGATATGGAAAAATATCTTTTTAAATTAAATTAGTGAAGCTTATTAAAAAATTTAACTTCACATTTGTATCCAATCCTGGCCTGTCTATTTTGCAATAGGTACCTCACTATCCTTCCACTAAGAATTTTAGTAGAGGGATAATGAGAATTTGAGTGGAAGTTATTTAATAATATTTATTATTCATTTTAAGTTCTGGTAATATCCCGACACGATAAGTATGGAGAATGCTCGTCCAAACAGCCCAACATCAGGCTGAAACAGCGGCATCAGGCTGAAAACAAGCACTTGACACAAACTTTGATAAATACATGTATGATCTAATAGAATTATATTGGTGGAAGCGTAAGTAACAAATTCGTGTCTGGGAAAAAGCTCCCATGGAATACCGTATAATTCTGGGAATCAGAAATATGGCCTAAGTCACGAGTAAATTAATTGCTCTAGAGGTTTTTATCTACCAAGCAATCGGAAGCAGATTTTAAACGCTTTGAGTTAGAAGAAGTATTCAAATAGCTTGTGTTTACTGCAACCATTATTCCTGAATGGGATTACGGTTTCTATATTTCGTCTTCAATTCCAGGTACCTTAAGGACTTCGACTACTACGAACGGTCTTTGATGGACCGACAACGTGAAACGAATCCTGTGAAGCCTTTGAAACGATCTCGCAACACGGCAGGATGCCTGTGCTTCGCGTCCAAAAGCCGCCGTGACTCCGTGAACAAGCAGAGCTACCGGACCATGTAGCGTGGCGAGTGACGGTGAACATGGAGAACTACCGGACTATGTAGTGCTGCGAGTGATGGTGAACATGGAGAACTACCGGACTATGTAGTGCTGCGAGTGATGGTGAACATGGAGAACTACCAGACTATGTAGTGCTGCGAGTGACGGTGAACATGGAGAACTACCGGACTATGTAGCGCTGCGAGCGACGGTGAACATGGAGAACTACCGGACTATGTAGCGCCGTGAGTGACGGTGAACATGGAGAACTATCGGACTATGTAGTGCTGCGAGTGACGGTGAACATGGAGAACTACCGGACTATGTAGTGCTGCGAGTGAGGGTGAACATGGAGAACTACCGGACTATGTAGCGTGGCGAGTAGCGGTGAACATGGAGAACTACCGGACTATGTAGTGCCGCGAGTGAGGGTGAACATGGAGAACTACCGGACTATGTAGCGCTGGTGTCACTATCGCAGCAACACATCTGAGCAGTTTGCCTCAGGCTCCTGTTCTATCACCTTTCAACTCGAAAAATTAGTGATGACATCAGCTGCGGAGACAACTTGTCATGCCGAAAAACTATGGGCATCGTAAACAATATGATGAATAAAAGATCTTGATGTGCGAAAGGCAATAATTTTCATGATGTAATGCCTTTCACTGAAATACAAGGCTGCTTTTAGCTGATTTACCATTTTTCCTAAGAAGAAGAAACGTGTTATTCTGCTTTCGTGAAAGAAGACATTGGTTTGTCACTTGAAATGTCGAAGATGAAAATAATAGAAAAAAGGATATTCACAGATTATATTTTACTTAAAATAGGATCCTGATTCATCCAATAATTTCGCTAGGATTTCAATTGAGCATAAATTCTTTGTTTTTATGAATTTTTCAGTATTTACATAAACAAATTTTTTCAAATACTGTATAATTTCTTGGACTAAGAATGTTTTTTTAATTCGAAATGCATGTACAATAATAATTAAAGGGAGAAGTATAAAAAATCAATGGTTTTTCGAAATCCAATACCTATATTTATATATTATAAAGACAGATTACTTCTCCATGAATGTCTTAACGAGCGAGACAATAACTACGGCATTTCATGTGAGACGCCCTTATCATCACGAGAACACATTTTCTTCCTTCCTAAACCAATATATTCGAAGAAATTTGCAGGTTTATGACCCAATTGATGATATATTGTGTTTCCTACGATATTCTTTTTGTGAAATGGTACTCATACTGTCTTTCCTTAATAATTTTCTGTTTCATGCAGACAACGTGCATGCTTATTTATTTTACGAGTACTTGCTGAAACTTGACAGCAAAGTCAATTGATGTTTACTGGTCTTATGGATATTTGTTCTCTATCCTCACATTATCTATGGTAACAGTTTGGTTTAACCGTCGTTCCATACTTTTACTTTTTAACACTGGCATTCAATGTTAGACCCATTTTTTTTCACTTCATCACGTTGTTTTCTCCTAACAAAGAGCTAATGGCAAAAAGATTCTTTGGAGATGCCAATTGTGAGCTGACCGTAGCATTTCTCATAACCATTGCTTTCGATTGTTCTTATTTGTATGAATTTGTGGCAAAAATATTCGCCAGGTTTCTGCCAGACTTACCGTTTAACAAGTGCCACATCGGTACTTCCTCGTTCAATATCATTAATGTTGAAGCCATTCAATGTTAATGATGAAGTTGCTCAGTTGTTGGAGTGATCAATAATTAACTTAAGCGAGAAAAATATATCCCATCTTCATATACTTATGCTTACTGAATGATCGAATCCATCTAAGTAAGCGGATTCAGGATCTTAATTGATTCTTGTTCGGTGTCCTAACAATCAATTAGACGTACTAGTGTGTACCAACACTAGCAGAATTGTGCTCAACTGGTGGGATAACTGAGATAATAAGTCGCTAGGTTGAGGTGGCTTTGACAAGCCATGTGATTAATTTTGTTGGCTTGCTGGCTGGGCATTTTTTTCCAGCATTTGTTTTGAAAGAGAGTAGTAATAAACGCTTGGCTCACGAAAAGCACTGAATTGAGTTACTTATACAATTCTGTTTGCACAATTTACATAAAATTTAAGGAACTAGATTGATGGCCATCAGTGTCCTAATCTCATCACTTTCGCTGCAAGTTTCGCATGAGTTATTATTTTCAACCCAACTTATTGTTCAAAAAGGTCTTGATTGTTTCGATAGACTGATGATATATTAGATATCTGAGGTGCTAATAATTTCTTAAGATTACTATACGCATGCAAGTTTCTTTTTTGACAGGCAGCTGGTCATTCTTTAGGCGAGAACATTTGTTACGGTCCATGTTGATTTCTTGACAATTCGTTTTTTCTTAAGTCATTTCACTGCAAAGTTCAAGTATCCAGCTTTGAATATGAAAAATATAAGTGCATTTAATTCAAAATCACTTTAATTTCGTTATACTGCTTCACTCCATCGTTATCAGTTTAACTAACAAATTCCAAAACGAAATGTAAAAATTATAGTGATTTGCGAGCTTGATCGGTTGCAGCTGCGCCTCAAAAACTTTATTTTTAGTAGCTCTCTTGACATAAGAAAGGCTTGTTTTCCACCACTGCTAACTTATCACTCTGAATACAAGCGTAGCAAAGTCTCTAGTTTGCTGGTCTCATGGCTACTTTGAGGTTGACCAGTACACTGCAGTCTATTTGTGAGATTTTGAGTAAGACTGTCGGAATAGTGATGCAATTTTTGCTCCTGTGTGAGTTTTGCTCTTGTGTTTACAAGTGCTACGTCCGCTTTCTGCTCGAGCTGTGGGAAGGAAGCTTGTCACTATAAGGATAATACGGCCCGTTCACTCTACTGTGATGGTGATTGCTGACCGAGAATTATGACTCGATAGACGTGCGTGTGAGGCGCTCCATGACTTGAGTTTGCAGGGTAGCTTAGTAGGCAAGTTTTCGTTTTCTACGAGTCGACTATCTGTGATTGCTGTAACTTTTAACTTACTTTAAGAGTACCTAGTTATAGGCATTGAATTGATGGATGAGGCATTATGGCGTTGATTCTTCCAGTACACGCTTGATAATTGGCAAAAAAAAAATCCGGCAGATCATTAAGGCTTACACTTCTAACGAGCAATTATCATTACAAACTGAAATTCCTACCCGCTGACTGTATAAGTCCTGCTCATGCACGGAGCTCGTATTTTTCATTGCTTTTTTAAGAAAATTTGTTTTAGTTAGTAGTTTAGTGTTTTATTTTAGTTCCGCTGACAGAAATCTGTAATGAAGCCATGAGCTATTGTGTGCCTAATTTGCCATTTCAGGCAAGCTTTTGGTCAATACTGAACTGTATACTTACATGCAAATTTCAATTAGCGAATGTTCGGCCCCACAGAAACTTAATGCACGTTTTATTTTTTAATTTTAGAAATTTTATGAAGCTGAATTTTTTTCTGGAATCTTACTGATATATGTCAGCAACGTTTTAAATAAATTCTTGAACCAATAAAATCTCCTTTATCATTTAGTTCGTTGATTTGGTGTAACTGCATCGTTGAGAGCGATTTAATCTTGCTTCTCTTCATTTTTCGCGTTTTGCAAAGGAATTAGACCAAAATTTTGTTGATTTACAATTGATTAACAATGCAGCGCATGTTTTCTGTACATGGTAATGCCCTTCACCAGAATACCAAACCTAAGAAAAATTTTTTCGTTGTTAGAGAAATTTTCTCGATTTAATTTTCAGTCTTTATATTCTCATATGAGCGAGTGAGCCAGTGAACTGAAACTTAGCAAGACACGACCAGTCTCTCGTTAATGGAAATTATTCTATTATTCGTGGTGTCATGCCCTGTCCACATGATGTGACTGCTTTTCTTACATTGTATTCCTCCCTCATAGTGTAATCACTGTAATGTTCATCGTATATGTGATAAGCGTAAAGTTTGTATGAGCTCATCACTGCCAACGGCGACAATGCATGAACCAACTTATTTGTGTGTGTTCCACGTCCCTTAAGCCTATAAGCGGCAGGATGCCTCATTATAGACTTTGAAAGGCTTATTTCTCAGTTAAGACTTTCTTGAAGTCCTCTCGAATATTGCAAATAGAAGTAGTCAAAAAAAGTCTTACAATTTCTCATTCTGGAATAATTGTTAGAAATGGGAATTTTTTTAAAATGCAATCGATAAGATATAATAAATAAGAAAGTGGCAGGTGTGATATCATTTACATATTTTCATGGACGATGTATGCAGGATACGAGAGTGTTGGACTGACTGGTTCTTTTGATAGCCCGCGAGCCTCATCTCAGAGGCCCTGTGACATTTGTTGAGCTTTGTTTGCAGTGGGATTTTGTTTAGTTACTGTTGTTAATAACCCGCGTGGGTTTCTTTACTTGCATGCTCGGCTCATCAGGATTTTCAAACAATTCATTTGAATGGCTTTCTCATACATTTTTCTCATGTTTAACTTGGCAGGTATTTTGTTTGTTGCATGATTCTCTATCAAAATTCAAGTTATGCCGCCACAACTGGACTAGTGCGGAAAAGCGATGATGAAAGGAAGTGGAAACGAAGTGCGCTGGAGATGACCATTCAGTCATGACAGATCGGACTCAAAGTGATCATTTTATTTCAGTTTTTTAATTATAAATATTTTTAATTATGTTTGCAATGCTAGGTCCCATCGAAAGTGCTAGAGATCAAAACCCTAACTGGCCAAGCACTAGAAAGTACTAGATGTTTGAAAATCGGGTTTTCTTATCGTACCAAGTTTGATCGCCGCGAGTTCTCTTCTGCAATATCGCAACTGAAATGTTTAGAAAATGAGCGGTTTATTCCTTAAGCTTACCCCAAGAGATATATATATTTTCCATTTTATATCCCAAAAAATAGCGATCGATTGTAATCTATTGCTTGATTACTCGCTCATGCGATGCTCCTCTCTGTTTACTTACCTTTTTGCACCTTTAGCTTACGTGGCTCATTTTTGCTCAACGCTTATAAATAACCGAATTGTAGAGTATTTTTGAGACGTCTGTGTTAACTTTCTTCGTGATTAACTTGCCGATCCGTCTTTGTCTGAACGAACTTCTTGATCATGGACCGTACTATCAAAACTGGAGCCTTGTCACACGGCATAATTTACAATGCTATAATCATATCGAGTTGAGGTACAATTGTACTTATACAATCCAAAACTGTTCAAGTACACGCAGCGGCCGAATTCACGCCTAGGATTGGGTTTAGCTTGAGAAGCTCGGTGATTGGCTAAGGGAGTTACGAATTACGAACTCTGGACTTTTTTTGATAGCACGGCCATGGGTTTGTAAAGACCTGCCTTGAGAAGCTTTTTGGTTTACGTCGGCTCAAGGACATCTGATAAATTTCAGAGGAGAGAATGTCGGAAAAAAAATTGCAGGAACTCGTCAGTGGTGCCAAGTTGTTATCAGTTTCCGCTTATTGCCAAGTTGCTCTTTAAATTAAATTATTTTCAATTTCAATAAATTTCGAATGAAACGGACTGAATTGGCGATTAAATTTTGCGACGAATGCGTCGCTTCTCAGCAATAAATTCGGGTGCAGGCTGCTATAGAAAGCATGATATTGTGAACATAAGGCAGAGAGCTTTGAACTTCTATTGCGAGGTAACGATAACATTTGGTGCCATTTCTCCTTTTTATAATCAACTAGTTTACTAGCACAATGTTAACGTCATTGGGGGAATTTTATCATGATGTAAAATGTTTGAAATTCCACGCAGAGTTGAATAGAGGTTCAGTACGATTCACTTGAATACAGCATGGCATGCCAATTACATTTATGTATGAATTTGTAATTCTAATATCACGAAAGCTTGTTGTCACAAATAATTTGTTTTATTATCAAAATTTTAGTTGTATGGAAGTCGTTTAAATTTTTTGAAGCTAAGTAAATTCAACAGTGTTGGAGGAATAAACTGTTTGGACACGAAGGATGATGGATGTAAATAGTGCACACTTTCCAGTGTTCTTCATAGATTCTGTAAATGATTATATTAGAATTCCCATTTAACTTACTCCCATCTTCTATTTACCAACGATCATCGTGCAGATTAAAGCTAGTCGGTTATAGCCGAGGCCATCAGAAAAGTCCCAACTTAATATCCAACTATTACTTCACAAGTTTAACGAACACCAGGCAAAAGGAACTGTACCGTATCACTATTTTAGGCAATCAGCCTTTCTCCCAATTTAACCCCAACGATCTGAGCGTGGAATTCCAGTGCAGTCAGAAGCTGTCACGCACGTTCAGATTACCTCCAGATACATTGATTTTCTTGGAATCTCTTAACAATTCAGGAATTATAACGGGTATAAACACTAATCGGAACAGTTGAGTTCTGGAAATCAATCCTGGATAATCACCAGCGCAATGGAATCTAAAAAATCAACGTTTCAGAAGATCAATAATTCGATATGACAGCATGCCGCTGTTTGTGGCAATGCTTGCTCTGTGTTGAGTATGAACGAAGATCCAGTCGCTGTTCCAGGGAATAGTCATTGAGGACAATGAAAAACGTTGTAATCCTCTTTTCTATCAACATATTGTTATTATTTTGTTTCTTTTTACTTCAGATGTGAGCATAAATCTATGGCTACTTATATTTGGAAGGCATGAATTAGTAGCCGTCAATTATTTCACTCACATTTGCCAACGCCAATGTCCATCGCCTTAGCGAGCGATGGCCATTTTATGGATTTATGTATATAACGAAATTCATCGTAAAAGTGAGAATAATTCACTAATGAAAGGAATAAATTTTGAAAACCGGAATAAAACGATATGCACGAAAGTCCCCTTTAAAGACTGGGGGTTGTAATCAGTTGAAAAATCTGTTTTCTTTTGCATTTGAAAATAAGATTGAACAGAAAGTGTATCTTAAAATAAAACCCTAATATCCAGATCTAGAATATCTAAATAGCAATAGGGTTTGAACTTACGCAAATTGTTGAATCAGGATAATTTCATTCGTTTTCGAACGCAAACTTCAGACACTTAGCTATACTCTATTGTTGATCTAAGAGAAGCAGCGGACCTAAGTTTCTGCAAAAATAACGGCGGTGACTTTACTACCCCGCCTAGAAGTAGCCTCTTTCTCTTTCTCCGCGTTGCTGGAAGAGCCCCGCCGCGAGCGGCAGCGGAGCCATCCACTCTCCCCCACGTCCCTTCGTCAACTGGAGGCCAATGCACCAGCGCGCTCTTCATAGCGTCTCCGGAATCTATCATCAGACGACGAGTGGCATCTGGGAAAACACATTCAGTCAACTTCTCTTACGCGTTACATGTCATTATAAGCACAGTACTAAAAAATTTTTTGATTAATTAATGTCGGATTCAATCTACTTTCGGTGTAAAAGAACTGAATTGACAGAATCTAAGATAGAAAAAAATCATAATCATTGAACTGAGCAAAGAACTGTAGGAAAATGTTCCTCAACATCAGTAATTGATAGCTACTAATCTACCATCAACAAGCACGATCACGCCAAAAGTTCCTACTGTCTGTCTTCTGGATTAAACTAGAACGAACATTTTTCGTATATGGCATTAAAGAATTAGAAGACAGCAGAAGTCATACATGAAGGAGGCTAAGCACCCCGTTATGGCTCCTTTGAATGGCCACTAGGAAAATCCTGCACAGAAACATGACTATCATTTGGAAAATCTTGGCCCGTCGATCGATCAGATTGAGAATATCTGCACTGGAGCCTAAATTTATAGTAGGCACATTCCGAGTTCCCACCTCTGCACTGGAGCAGGGAACTGCTCACCTCTGCACTGGAGCAGGGAACTGCTCACCTCTGCACTGGAGCAGGGAAATGCTCACCTCTGCACTGGTAGGCCTCCAGAGCGGAGTTGCAGTAGAGATGCAGCAGTGAAGGGGACGAGATTTGGATGCGCAGTTCTGGCAGCCGCAAGCTGAGCAAATTACGCTCCACTGCCTGCAGCTTCTCCACCGGCAGGTCTGATGCGTGCGACTTCATGGACGGCATCGGCACCTGACAGACGGAAAAGACATTAGTAGCAGGTAGATTTGATACAGAGGTTGAGTAGAGATGCCTAATAGCTAAGCGCTCATGTATTTTTGTATTCATGATTTATTTTATGCTATGAAAAATTGGCTGGAAAGATAGATTTCTACCCTAGGAAGCAAATTCGTAGCTCCGACGCTAAGTGTAGCTGTGTTTGTTTACTTTATGCAGAGCGTTGGCTTCAGGGCTACTTCAAGAGTCGAATTTGTTACTAAGGGCTGCTCGAAATCTCAACATCACATCAACATTTCATAGACATCCTATTAACATCTCACGTTTCTGCCGGTGACGTGGATTGAGGAGATTGCAGGAAAGTTGTCCGTCATGGCGCCGATGCCCTGTGTAACGTCGCCCAAAGCAAGGCGGCCGCCGAAAACGCGACCACGAGCCTGCAGCGCGCACATCCACTCGTGCTGCACCCCAAACACGCGTCATGAAAGATGAAAAGCCATCAGAGACGTGTCAACATAACGAGGAACACGACGTCAAGCAATAAACAGACATCATATCAAATAGAAAGATGTGATGGATGGAGAGTGATAGAAGGATACATAAATCAAATTGGAGACTATCAGGATAACGTCACGATTCATAAATAGGTATCACAAAAAAAGTGTAAAAACTATAAATTAACATGTAAGCAGTAGATTATTAAATTTCACAACAAACTGAGAAGAGCCAGCGCAAAAGAATATTAATTGTTTTAAGCATTTAAATATAGTACACAAAAACATATGTTGGAGGTTGGGATTATGCGCCACGATACAAACGCGTTAATGGCCATCGTCCTACAAAAATAACTTTACAACAGACAATTTAATTATATTGAGCATATATTTGGCTGTTAAAATTACGAAACAACCCAAAAGGGTCATTCATTGAGTTAAAAAACATGTATCTATATCTATGCAAACAAATAATTCAAGCATCACCAGGGCAAATAAGTGAATATTCATGCAAGACTAGCATGGCTGGAATATATTAGAAATGAATATTATCAATGATGAATATTATTGCAGCATGGTTTACAATTCAGCATGGACAGACCTCGAGGAGAGCTTGCGAGCTCTTGGAACCCATGCCCTCAGGAGCAGCCTGGGCGCGGAGCATGAAGTAGTGTCGTGCGTCGCCCTTGAAGTTGGCCACGACACTGAGGTCGGAGCACCCGAGGCTGCGGCACATAGCGCCCATCAGCCACCCAGTCAACGGCCGGCTCACCAGCAGCATCATCTCCACGGCGTCCAGCACCACCTTAGTTCAAACAAGGGCAATGAGCTGAACGAATTATGTTAACATGTTCAAAGTGGGTGGAGCTTGCATTTAAGGTGTAGCTTCTTTTATCAATATAGAGAAGAAAAGTCATACTTGAATGTATTGTATTCTTGTATTGTACACTTCCTAGACATGAATTGATGTAGTGAGGTTACTAATAACACAATGCAGCAATGTTTGTTTGATATCAATGTTTTAAAAAGAATAATCACTACGTAGTACTAATGAATAAAAAATATGTGTATCACGGATCAGATGTGTTGAAATCCTTAGCTTCAAATGAACTCATTCTGTCCTGCTCCACACGTTCAACATAACAACAGCTGCACATATTAATGAAATCCTGACTTCAAATTGAATTGAAAATTTAGCAAACATAGATTAATTTCCTAAAGTGAACTATGAGTAGATTTAAAACTAATTATGATATAATTATTGGTAGGACATTTACCAACTTTCAACTTCATTTTAACTTACCCGATGGATATCAATACCTACCTTGAGTGTAATTGCGTTTTTGAACTTCTTGATGTGGGTGAGGTTCATATCATCTGCCCCTGGTTTCCCTTTAGTGCCTGTATTTTCATTTTCAGAAGAATCACCAGCATTATTTTCTGAATCATCTCCATGATCGCGTTTCTTGCGCTTGTAGCCTTGTCTTTTTGATTGTTTCACACTTCCCGTCTTCATCATTGCCCCTGACTTGGAGGAAATGCTTTCATTTTTGCCTCTCATTGCAGCAGGTTTCTTACTCTTAACACTTGCTTTGGATACTCCTGGTACCTCCTTTTGTTTTGCATTATAAATTTGGACAGCATTTGGAAGGAGTTTCAGACATATCGTGCTGCACAGGAAATGTTCGTGCGCAAAGGGAGCAATGTAGACACCGCAGTAAGATGAGAATCCTTCAAAGCACCTGCATAAAAAAAGGCATTGGTGAGTAGATGCATTTAAATGAACTAGGCAAACAAGGTAGGATGATCAATATCAAGCCCAGAAGAAATACAGATCAGACAAGAGGTGCAGGTAAGGAAATACAAAGAATGACCTTGACCAAAAATTTTTCAAAATGAAGCATGGACCTAATTGTGAGGGCAATGTTGTGATTCAGGTTGCCATTGCCAATGCTACACATGCACTAGTGTTTTATTTCTGAAAAACAAGTTATACCTTAAAATTTGTAAGTGTAAAACATGCTATTTGCTTTTATGCATAAAAAATTATCTGATTAAGACAACAGAAGTAGGTACTGTAACTTCCTAACAGTTGCATGCACAAGAGCAAGATACAATCCATGTCTGATTAAAGCAGCTCTATAGTTCCCAAAGGCTTCTAGATTTTTTTCATGGTAAATCTGCCTTTGTAAATGATAACTTTGTATAATTCACCAATCCTCTCCCACCAAATTTGCAATGATTTTCAGCGACTCCTAAAAACTCTCCAAACTCAGATCATCCAATGGATGTTAACTTGTTAAGCTTGGTAAAAAATTAGTTCACACCAATTTTAATAAACTAGAAGATACACTTAACTTTTAACTTTACATCTCATTTTGTAAGACAAATTTATTCCAAGCAATCAAAGATTCAAAGGCAGTGCTCAACACTATATCTTTGGTCATATACCGTACCTATATTAGTGACAACTAGAAAATACCACAATCAATTTTCATTGTCTATTAAAGTATTACAACAAAATTCAAGTTACTTGATAAACTGTAGTAAGCTGTAGTAATTGAGCTGTGAATTGGGCATTGTCCAATCTTCGAGCTCGTAGCAAATCCAACTTCTGCGGAAAAACTTTGCAGTTGACTCTTCATCAGATGCCATAATGCTTCACTGCACATTTCATACAAAAAACATGTTAATAAATAATCTGGTACAGTGAACACAGTTCAACACACAAGTTCATGTGCAATAAGCAGTTGGAATGAGTTATGTTAACTGTGATGGGACAATAAGTTATTGAAATGTCTTTGCACCTTAGGTCTTTGGTGAGCAGTGTTGTCATTGTTCACTTGAATCAGTTTAAAATTTTGTATCAATTTGTAACATTAATATGCCAATTGAATTGATCCTCAAATTCCAAATTAGAGCCTTTAACAGCACACCAAATATTACAATATGAAGTAAAGAATACAACTTTATTTCAAGTAACAAACATACAAAAGCAAAGTGAACATAACTGATTAAGCTCATGTGAAATTGAAACAAAGTATGATCATGGTAAACAATGAATCAATATATATATATATAAACAAGTTTTGAACAATAGCCGGACAGGATTGGTTACATTACCAGACATGGGTTAGAAATCTGGACAAAATTGAGTCCGGTTATGTACCTTACAATTTGTTTGTACTTAAAAACCGGACACAAAAATAAATGAACAACACTACCGGACATTCTAAGAAACGCCGACCTCGTTAGGTTAGGGTTAGAGTTAGGGTTAGGTGTGTATAAACCCTTCTTTACATTGCTTGACACCTTTCTACTAAGGTTAGGTACAGCCAGGTTAGGTTTTTTTTGCTTTTTTTCCCAATTTTACTTAGGTCATTGGGTCAAAAAAAATCATAGTCCAGTAAAGTGCAATTTAACGAAAACTTTATGGCGGAAAGACAAAAACTGTATATACGAAATAATTTATTCGATCAACCGTGTGCAGGAAGTAAATAAGATTGCGTGAATTCCGCCACTGTTTCGTTCAATGAAGGGCCAGCAGAAAACTTGAGGCGGATGACGTCATGCGTACGTCATCATGCGGCATCTATTAAGTAAATAATGAAGATCACATCAATATACTTCAATTATACATCATTTGGATCAATTTATAAAAATCATTTCATATCATTTGCTCTATTGAAAACATAACATTAGATCAGTTGGCCCTACATCTTTATTATAAATCAGGCCGTGAAGCGGCTATTAGATCTTTAACCCAACACCATCCTTGACAATGAATCACGCCCTGTCAATGCCGGACTTACAGTGTATTGAATAAAGACTTGGCCTCCATGGTAACTTGGTAAGTTTGATCCAGCTGAGTCTTCGAAGAGTGGTCCATCATCCCGGGGCGGCTGGTGCAGGTATAGATTAAGGAGACATTAGACGTCGGTCCACAGGGCCAGGGAACATCACTTGGAGGAGGTATCCAACGTGAACATCACGAGCTCAACACGAACACAGGCTCTAGTTCTCCGTAGCAACAGTAGGATCCAGATCCGTCCGTACATCCAAAAAATCTGCCTTCCACTGGAGCCACAGCGCTGTTGTAGCTGTCGCACCCTGGCTTTTCCTTGCTCTGAATTTTACTAGTATCACGGACAATTGGGGGCGAAAAATTCAAAAGTCAAAAAGGCGTTGGGTCAGATCTAATATTTCATGGATATGGTTATTTAGGATTATTAGATAATGTGGCAATTTATTTTATTCCTATATACAACACCATTCGAATATTGAGATATTCGATACAATTAATATATATATATATTATATGGTATATATATATATATATATCCACTGTGGATATATAATGAACATAAATCAACATTTGAAATACAATTTTAACGAGTTGAGACTTGCCAACATAGTATGATTGACTGGCAATCAACAAATCAAGCAAGTGGATGTAGTGCAATATGAATTATTGTGAGATGGTGCAAGGGAAAGGCCAGTGAATGAATAATAGAATCAATAGCATAAATAGCTCACACTGCTTGTCAACAGCTCATGACCTTGTCTTAGATAGCATAGAGACTAAACGAATATCAAATGTTGTAAAGTAGATATCATTATTATGGTCCCATTATTCTAGCACTTCAAGTTCACTGTGGCACTAGGACTACTCAAGAGCAGTTAGTTACAAGATGCTGAATTGACATATCTAGCTCAAGCTTGTTGAGAAGAGGAGTCACTTGAGCTTCAATGCTGATCATTTTAGAAAGTTACTCAAGTCAAATGAAGGAAGTAATAAAAACTGTAATAAGAACCTGTGTTACAAATGACGGAAGTGAAAAATATTAGGAGTTGTAAAACTTGATATCAGTATATATACATTTTGAGACACGCCAAGCTTTCCACTAATTTTGGAGCCACAAGCTAACTAAATATCTCCTATCAAACTGTAGATAAAAGTATACAAGGAGAAGGAGTATATATACCTTTCAAAACACAACCAGAGATCTCCATCAATTATGGAGCCATATGTTAAGTAAAAATCTCCTGTCAAACTGTAAATAAACATACACTTGGCAAAGTTGGCATATATAGGTACGTATACCTTTTGAAACACAACCAGAGCTTTCCACCATTTTTGGAGCAACACGTTAATTAAAAATCTCCTATTCAACTGTAAACTGTAAATGAAAGTACACATGGAGTATTTGAACCTTTTGAGACACAACCAGAGCTTTCCACCAATTATGAAGCCACAATGATATTAAAAATCTCCTGTAACTGTTAATGAAAGTACACATTCTGCAGGGCCTAGGCTGCCCTGCAGTGCTAGAGCTTACAAACCTCTTTTAGTTGTAGATTTGACAAATTCAATTCAAAAATCAAAATTGACAGATAAAGGTTTAGACAGTTCTGTTAGTGTGCTTGTGTAGCACTAGAAGAATAAGAAGATATTGTTACAATAATATGGTATTATTATAATTGTATATTCACTAATATTGTATATTGTTATATTTCAAACTTTTCTACGACAGTTGTGACATAATCAATGTCTCGAGATGTTAACTTAACTCTCAGGAACTGTGTGGGTTTACCTGGAGTGACAAAAAACAAATTGATCATGATAATAGGGTGAGATCGATTGCTTCCTAATTCAAATGGAAATGATGTTAGCCTACTTCACTAAGTTCACTTTGACTTCTAGGTATACACTATTATTTCAAAAATTTGAAATATTAAGAATTACAAGTTTACAACCATTCAAATGATGCAATTACTGAATAAGACTAATTTAGCTGCTAGGTACAGAAAACCTATTGGCTATTGCATCATTTCAACTTACTTGGAAATTTTGACTCTGAGACTTAGGTTTAGGACTTTAGGTAGGATAAACATGGTAGATATATTCCAACACATTAAGGACGCATCAAGAAATGAAAAACCATAAAAAATAACCGTATGCATTAATCGAGTTCTGTTTGCTTTACGTGACTCTCAAAACACTGCACTACGCGCCAGCAACGATGAAACATCACAAAGTGTTGCCATATTTATTTAAAAGCCTTCAGAATGCAAACCTATCAAATCCCTATATTCCGAAGCTGTGTGTGACTAAATTTGGCACGTTGTGAGACGAATTCTGGCCACGCTTCAAACTCTACTAATACGTAATTCCGACATCATTGTGTTCGAATTCTGATCGCTGTGTGAGCTGTATTGAAATATGACACAGCTTTGAATTAGAACACTATTGAATATTGAATACTACTTAATTAGGCTTTTGATTAACAGCTATTAAGCTTTAAATTAAGAAAATTTTAATTTTTTGCACACAGCTTGGAACGAGTTGTGTGTGTCCAATTCAAGTTGTGTTGGAATTAGTTTTTATGTGTCTAAATCCGTTTCTTAACTTAATCATCTTTTAATTTATTTACCACTTGAAATCAGCATATATAAGTATACTTAAAGGATTCCTAATATATTCACAGACATGTCTCATGCCTCGTCTCATGTCTCATTTCCTCGTCTCATGTCCAATCTCACGTCTCTTCTCATGCTTGTCTGTTGTCTCCTCATCTCATGCCTTGTCTCATGTTTCGTCTCACGTCTCATGCCTCGTATCATGTCCAATCTCATATGTCTCATCTCCTTGTCTCATGTCTTGTCTCATGTCTCATCTCACATCTCATCTCATATCTTGTCTCATCTCATGTCTCAGTCTTGGCAGTAGTTCAGGACCAGTGTACCTCACTGGCTCATGACTGAACTGAACGTAAACTGCGCAAAATGACATGGTAGAAAAACTGTCAGAATGGCTGCAGAGCTCTGAAATTTTGAGAGCATGCTCTAAAAACTATAATCTTGATTTCAAATTATCTTTCATTGATTTCAAAATACGATATCAATGTTTATTTCTAGCACAAATGTTACCCCTTGCACATCCCAGCTAAGCAGGTACTTGATAGACATTTCTCAAAAAAAAAAAATGGTGTCGTCATAGTTCAAGTTTTTTTAGTTTGTTTCCAAACACAAGTCAATCAAAGTAAGCAAACATTTGTGTGGAATTTTCAAAATTAAATACCTTACACGCGCCGAGGCAGGCGATGCGAAAAGTGGCTGTCCGCCATTTTGCCCGCATTGTTTACATTCGTGCGTACTTTGTGCACATACCTAGGCACAGTCTTTCAAAATGTTCCAGCAACATATTTTCCATTACTAATTATTTACATTTATTTATTAGTGGTGCAGTGAAAATGCAAAATATTGCATTGTTTGATGTCTCATTGTGTGACATGTTCTTGTGTTGTTGTGTGACATCACCGCAGGCCGCCCTGCAAGCCGTATGTAAACAAAGCCACAGCACGTGACAGCAGTGAATATAAAAACAGTTTAGCATTGCGATCAATGTTATTTGTGAATAATATTTTTTATTGTGATATTAAAACATATTTCTGATTGTGAAATAGGGTAAACGCGGTATATTCCGACACTTTAAGGACGCATCGAGAAATGAAAAGCTATAAAAAAAGAACCGTATGCGTTACGTAAGTTCTGTTGCCTTCACATGACTCTCAAAACACTTCACTACGCGTCAGCAACAATGAAACGTCACAAAATGTTGCCATATTTATTAAAAAGCCTTTAGAATGGAAACCTACCAAATCCCTATATTCCGTCACTTTGTGTGGCAACATCCGACACGTGGTGAGTCGTATTGCATTAGCGCTTCAAATTTAACTGATACGTATTGCCGACATCTCTCTCTTTGGATCTCAATATTTTCCCGCTAGATGGCCAAGACCTAGTGTTTTTGCAGTATTTCGACACGCAAATGTATGACGTCACCATCTCAACCATCAATGAACGCATGGAACTAAAACAAAGCTTAATATAAAGGAAAAGCTAGAGAAGTGACGGAATTACCTACGATGTCGGAATATACCGCGTTTACCCTAATTTTGATTGTGATATTGACACTTGACAGTAGTGTCAACATTTGAACATCAAAGTTCTAACACCTGACCATGAGACATGAGTTACGAGGTAAAAGTGAAAGGACTGAGTAGAGCTGGAAACATGGCTGAGGCTTAACTGATGTCATTATCATTTTATCTGTCATTGATAATTTGATATCATTCTGGAACCAAAATAAGTAACTAAGGAATTTCCCAGTTCAAATATTTATTGATTTATTTATATCAATTTTAAAACTCCACATATTTCTAGAGGGAGTTGTGATGAGACCATGGGGTCAAACCATTGAGTTTAGACCATTGCAACTTGGCACTTGCAAGAGGGGCCCAAGGGCCAACTTGCCAAGGGCATGGCGCCATAGTGGCAAAGCAGAGAGTTTTTTAGACTCTCCCTCAAGTTCATTTTTGAGTCCCATAAGTAGAACAGTAAAGTATCCTGGATACCAGCAGGCTGGAATTCTAAGAATGGAAGTTCACTTATAAAAAAGCTTTCCACCCAAAGTGAAAAGCTTTCCTTTGATACAGTGCTCTGCCAGGTGACTGACTATAAATGAAAAGGTGGAACAAAAGTGGACAAACTGTTTCAATTGTATAGTACATTAGGTTTGTTATAGAATTATTTGGATGTCTCAAGTTTGATAGATATTTTTATTTTATTTAATGGAATTTTTGAAAATTTTCCATGCCCCTTTGTTTGTAATGATCAAGTTTAAGTTAATTATTTAGTTAACCAGTACTGTAGTACATATACCATATTAGGGGCGGGGCTTATGGGCACAACCAATCACAGCTTGAAAGCATCTCCATCAACCAATCACAGCTTGAAAGCATCCCTATCAACCAATCACAGCTAGAAAGCAGATAACATTACAATTCCATTAACCAATCACTGCTGGAAGGCCTCCCTATCAACCAATCACAGCTAGAAAGCAGATAACATTACAATTCCATTAACCAATCACAGCTGGAAAGCTGAAAGGGGCTAAAAATCACAATCCCATCAACCAAATTCACAACTGGAATTCTGGAAAGGGATAGGATATGTAAATAATTGACTGAAAGTGTAAAGTTCCTGGGCTTTCCAAGCTTTCAGGTCCTGCTTTCCAATATGCTATGTGTACTGGTTAATTTAATATCCCTCTAGAATTCCACACTGGATACCAGCCTTATCATACATGAGAAATTGGTTTAAATCTTAGGTAAATGAGGAAGTTAAAAATGAACTGATTCTAAAAAATCTCTGGTTTGTCACTATGCATGGCGCCTTGTGAAAGGTTAAGACCGCCGCACGGCGGTGGACCGCCAGAAGTACCTCTCTTCATACTTCATAGAATTCCACTATGAATATATATATATAGGGTAGGTAATAGTAATACATCATTATTTCCTAAAATTCCTATTAACTAGGTAGAAATTTACTAATTCAGTAAGGTAATATACTAATAGAATAGTGAATGAAATCTCTAGTCCCTGAAAGGCTGAAATAATTGTGAAAGTTGAAAGATGTATAGCCTACTATAGGACTCAAATTGAACTTGAAGAGTCTAAAAAACTCGCGACTCACCTTCTCTTACCTGAAAGGCTGTAGCCTTGTAGGACCGTATGTGTAATACAGATACTAATACTATTTGTAATAGTATTTTACTATTAGTAATAGTAAAATTTGGGAGGAGACCGCACCCCGGAGGGCAGCGCCGTAGCGGTAATGTTAAATTTAGGGGCACATGCACACGATTGACACGAAGCAACTCGTATTAGCCATTAAACGTGACGGTTGTCAGTGTGTTATGTTGACTACCTAGTAAGTATAAACCGCCAGAGTCAGTGTGCCATTAAAATTATCGCCTATCGGGCTATACTAGGTACTAGGTAGTAGGTAGTCAGTAGGCTAGTCACTTTATGCCTTCATCTGCCCTGCGATCGCCCTTGCTGCTCCAGGCAAGACAAGCAGCATTTGAAAATGGCGGCAACTTGAAACGTACAGGTGACAGGTTTGTTTGATGATGATGTCTTCTTTGAGGTGTAGTAAATGACCTCACACAGGTCGGTTGTCACACCTGGACATGTCAATTTAATTCAGGCTTGTAGTTGTATTATCAGTTGGGAGCCACATCATTTGCTTTGATTATTGAGACCTCACAGGGTTTCCAATCTTCCGGTACTTGCGAGGAACGCAGATAACGCCCCGATAATGAGGTGCTGCTCCCGTTTTGCGATGTCTTCACCTCCAAGCGGTTTGTTTGAGTAGACTTTGTTCCGCAGCCCGTAAAATTGTCCGAGATGTTTAATTACCGGCCCGTATGCTAAATAGGGCACTAGCACTGCCACTATACTTACTTTGTTACTTTGTTAAGATACGGCGCAGCACCGACGTAGGTATTAGCGCCCCCACTCCGCCTTATTTCAGATCGATTGCAGTAGGTGAGTCTTAAGCAGAAATTGTATTATCAGTTCTGGGTCAAAGGGTGGCAGGAGGATTGTGTTCAGTGAGAAGGGAAGGTTTAACTGCTGACAGGCAGAGCGTAGGCTACGTTGCTGGGGGGTGTATAGTGGGCAATCTATGAGAATGTGTTTCATTGTTTGTAGGCATTGGCAGGAGGAGCAGGTGCGAGGTAAGGACTTTGTAAACAAGTGACTGTGTGTAATGAGGCAAGATTCTAGTCGAATGCGAGTGATGGCTACTTGGTGGGGCACTATGCACTACGAAGTGTCCTGTTGGTATGCTGAATACGTCACAGACACTAAGCACTTCGTAGACTCTACAATGTTTACTGTCGCTTAGTTTCGCACTACTGATTCGTATAATCGTATGCAGAAAGACTTTGAATAGAATAGAATAGAATAGAAGTGTCGGCGTTGAAGAAATAGGCCCATGGCCTGTTGCCGATTCTTGAACTTTTCGTTACTTGATTCACAAGGGATCCGGCCTTTGGAACCCGATCTTTCCATAGCTGACGATTGATTGAGATAGCTGCTGGACTTATTGCCTGCTCCTCACTGCTTAATTTTCCTAGGAGAATATCTTGCCTTTCAGTAACAGCAGTGATAATAGCCATTACTTCTTCATCACTGAAATTTGGTCGTCTTTTCTTCTGCTGCTCCATTGCTTGAACTACCTATCCCTTGAACTTGACACAGCTCACAGCGTTTATTTCAAATTTTATTAAAATTTTTTTCAGAACTGATACCAACTTTAGTTTTTGCTTCCAAATTTAAATTATTAACTTTCCAGCTCCAACTATGCTATCTGCTATCACAGTTCACAGAATTAAGCCTGCAGGATAACAACAACAGCTCATGATTATTTGATTAGTGAACAATAAATGTGGAGCAGTGGATGGAAATAATGGAATAGGAGTCATTACAAATAAATGATGAACTGTTAAGTGTTAATTGAATTTAAAAATAGGGTCGTGTTATTGTTAAATGTCAATAGTTTTGATGATAATTCAATTATTTAGAAAAATATACATATGTTAACACTTACTCATAGCAAAAAAAAATTTCATCCACTTGAGCTTAATGTACTGTCAGAAGTCAGACTAAATAAACAATTTCAGATAATAAAAGACATTTTCACAAGTTGGAGCTGCTTTGAGATTTGACTCATACCTACATACCTTATACCTAGCTATCCTAATTGTAATTGGCTTATTAATTGCCAAATTTCATTAATTGATGAAATCAATCCACTTTTAGTCACAAGCAAATAATATGTGGTTAAAAAACAAAACATAGACGCTAAGTTTGATACTGAAACAGGCTCGACAGTCCATGGTTAAACTAGTATTTATATATATTTCAACCATGAGGCAGCCTGTCCCTCTCAATCACAATCTCATGGGCTGGGGCTCTTGCTGCAAATTACACTTCGGAAGCTCATACTTTTAAAATCAAAATAAGTTATTAATTTTGAAATTAAAACAAGACATCTACAGGCGTCAAATTTCTAAACCGCTGTCTCAGTGCCTAGATAATAGCTAAAAATTGTAAAATCACGATTCATGAGACATTGATGCTCCGCGTAATCCGACTTAAAAAAGTAAACAAAACCCAGCACGCTGATTGGCTGAGAGCCGGAGTGTTTTGAAAGTACGCCTTTAGCTAAGTCGGTAGTACGGAAGTTTTGAAGGTGCCAAAATCCGCTGATCGTACGCTCGGCGTATCTTCTTGAGCTTAAGTTCAAGAAGTTACGTCCACTTGGCAATATTTGAAAGTACCTGCCCAGATCTACTAGCCGTCTGCACTATCCCTGTGTACAAGCACCTTAATGGAGGCTTGGAAGCTTCATAATCTTTAATCTTTCCTCATAGGACTTGCCTTTCAAGCCAGGAACTATCCTTGTTGCGCGTCTTTGAACACTCTCTACTAAATTTTTGTCCTTTTCAAATTTCGGTGACCACACGACGTTTCCATTTCCATTCCAAACTCCAGGTTCGGGCGCACGACAGCAACAAACAACTGCTTCATCGTTTCTAAATCTAGGAACTCGAAAGAGCGTCTGATCAGTCCAAGTCATGGTTGAACTAGTATAAGGTTGACCCATCAGAAGCCCTTTTTTGCTGATGTAGCTGGCTAGGTAGTCAGTGCTACTTCGCTTCGAAGTGCTACTTCGCTGTTAGAGTACTTTACAGTGCCGCACTACGCTATGAGTCTATTGAAGAATGGTAGTTAAGAGCTAAAATAATGAATTATTCCCTAATTAATTCTCATTCTTTGCAGAAGATTGACGTAAAATGTCTAATTGTGATGGTAATGGTACTAGTGAAAATTGTGATGTGAGCTGAAATTCGCAATGCGTCTGCGCACCTTTCCCATCATATATTCAAAGACCACGCTTCCCAAAGACATCGAACAAAAGAGAAAAGCATGGAAAGTTCTTGCGCAAGAATTCAAAATGACTCAAAAAAAAAAATTCAAAACATGGTATCAAAAACAAGAAAAGTATTTTCTACTTCTACGCTGTTCATCTGTTTCGCCAAGAAAAATGTCAGCCATAAGAATAACATGTTGTTCACTGAAGCGGTACACTATTTTATATTCATGACATGTAGTTCCTAGGTTTTTACGCGATGATGCCTTTGCTGTAAGCCAAACAGATCCATGGCTGACGAAGTAAACAAGGTTAAGGGGAGCGTCTGGGTCCAAAATCGACAATTTTGGCTTTTCCGGTTTTTAGTCTCACCTTAAAGCTGACATTCTGCCCTATCCAACGGTACCACTGCCATCTCTTTACGTTGATTTATGATTTCACGACATTTCATGAAAGGGGGGCGGGTGGTGCTCTCCTCAACATTCACACTTATTGTCACGGAAAACCTATCTCCTCCTACAGTTTTCAAGCTACAGCATTGAGAGATATACCATTCGATTTGCAAAGGAGAGATCTACAGAATTGCTTATGGATTTTTTATTTCGTTATAGTTTGAGAAATATTTTGCAAAAAGGAGGGGAAAGGGGGGAAAAATAAAAATTTTTACGAAAAATGACCCCACATCCACAAAAATTAGAATTTCGAAAAACGTATACGCAATTTTATAGATATGGTCTTTACGCATCGAATGATTTGTCTCTCAATGTTGTAGCTTGAAAATCCTAGGAGGAGATAGATTTCTTGAGGACCCCCTTTTTTGCCGTTTTCTATTAATTTCACGTTTTCTATCAATTTTTTTGGAAAATTGACACGAACAAAAAAGTCTTAGATTTTTGTATTACATATGTGTACCAAGTTTCAAAAAAATCCGTCCGTAAATGAAAAAGTTAGTTTTTGACCCAGACGCTCCCCTTAAATATACCGTAGTGTCGTCGTGAAGTGCGGTGTGTAGCACATTTCAGATTTTTGTAGTGCGCGTTATGCTTTTGGCCCTATTTAGCATGCGAACCGTAGTGTTCCATGCCGCACTATGGCTTGTAGTGCGTAGTGCTACTTCATAGTGCTAGTGCCCTATTTAGCATGCCAACCGTAGTGTTCCATGCCGCACTATGGCTTGTAGTGCGTAGTGCTACTTCATAGTGCTAGTGCCCTATTTAGCATGCCAACCGTAGTGTTTCATGTCGCACTAGTAGGCACTACAGCTTGTAGTGCGTAGTGCTACTTCGTAGTGCTAGTGCCTATATTTAGCATACGGGCCAACATGTCTCGAACAATTTTAAAGGTTCATTAAATGGAGTACGATTCGCTAGTAACGAACGATTTCAGCTGGCAGCAAACATTCTGGTGCAATCGGCAAGCGGCCAGATTGTTATAAACAGCAACATTACTATTAGAACAGTAAAATTAATTAATTCCGGTCTCCTTATTAAATTGTGAAAATTTTGGACTTTTTTTATTAGTGATTGGCCGCCTTCAGCCTAAAATGTAGTCGGCACCATCATTACTTCTCTTAAATAACACAAATTAACACTATTTGGCAGACAATATCACGTAATTATTATTTTACTTCAGTTCCAGTTTTGATTGTCTGACAATAATCATGCATCTATATTTGCCTGTTATTCGATTTCGTTAAAAATCAATTGCCCAGGACGATCATTATTGCCATTAAAAATACTTTTCAATAAATGTTATAGCGGTGTCAGTGTTGATTATGTCATTAAGTTGGGAGTTGAGTTCTGACCGTGATCGGGGGATGAGTTCTGACCGTGATCGAGGACGCACGTACGTGTTTGCGGGTTCCAACTTTCTCACTTTTTACTATGCCGGTTTGACTTATCTCTCAAATTTGTACCGTAACGATTTAAGTGATAGATTCAATTTTAGTGAAGTTCAGTAAAAATTGTGCGAATAGTGAGAAAAACGGCTAGTACACGCGTAGTACACGCGTTTTATTCCCGACAAATGCCAGTGCATGAAACGAGGGCAAAAAGGTTTTTTGATGAACCAACTTATGAAATTATGTTAACTGGTCGAATCACCGCCCAAGTTTGGATAGATCCCTCCGACATGTCCAATAATAGACCGGATGCTAGCAAGGCAAGTATCCTCATTAATTAAACATTAAGTTGGGACTTGGAAAGAAATTGAAGGCTATTGATACCATAACTCAACTGAATATATTTAACACGATAAGTTAGGACACACTATGGAAGTGAACGCGATCCCTCCAAACACGTAATTGGTACTAGAACAAAATGCTTCATTCGCGAGTATAACAAAATTAAATATTATGCCGCTTTCAAATGGTGGCCCAGTGGTTAAAGTTAAGAGTACCAAGATTGGAGCAGAGAGATCAGAAGCGGCAAGGAGGCCGGGCGGTTAAGCACAGCAGAATTGTAGCAGTGAGTTGCGGGTTCGAGACCGCAAAATGCTGCGAATGTTCTGCGATGTTAAGAATCGGCGACAAGCCTACGGCCTAATAAACGCTGAAACCGCTATTATTATTGTTATTATTATTATTATTATTTTTATTATTATTAAATCGCTACCGCCTGTGACATGTCTTATGCTTGTATCGGTGCCGAATGCTTTGCCAGCGGAGCCCGTAACTCACATGCATGTGAGTAGTGGGCTCCTGTTAAGGATCAACGCAGCTCATACCTGACGACAGCAGGAAAACGTGGCACCACGTCATGTTAAAGATGCCCAAGGCAAGTAGGCAGCCCAAGTATATTTACAAGCTACTTCTATACACTCGATGATTATCTAAACATACGTTGTTTCAAAATTGCAATATCTTAATCAATGCGTCCCTGAGAGAAACCGTTTTCAGAGCAAGGAAACTCGTCTTAATTATTCTGCCTAAAAATTACCACTAGTTCGAAATTACTTCACAGTGGTTCTTCAAAGGTGCGGATTAATGTTTAACAACTTATAATTTAGGTTGTTAATTGGTCGTCGTCCAAATTTGAAGATGTTTGACTGCCAATCGAAAGAAGTCAGCCATTAGGTTGACCGTTGGCTGGACTCTGGCGAGGTACATTTTTATGTACATTTTGCAGCATTTATACTATTTCTCTTTCGTGTTTTTAAAAAAAGATAACAGAAACCCTATAATGAAAGTTGACATAAAGAACTTTAGGAAATGATGTCGAGCAAACAATGAGCATCAAACTTTCTTTAAGAAGAAACTCATCCACATGAATTAAATAAATTTCTTATTTCTGATTAGGGGCTCAAAGGAATATCCGACTATTTTGTTAGGTCACATGATTATTGCGTTTCAAGCGAAAGATTCGCAGGCAACTTGACTGTAGTTTGGCGGCGGGGTAGAAGCTCGACCGGTTCCCTCACAGCCGGCAGTGTGAGCCAAAGAGTCCCGCGTGATTTGACCCCCGATTTCTTCATCGGTTGAGTTAACCAGCACGTTTGTCCGTCCACTTGGAGATGAAATTTCGTTTCCTTGAGGCCAACTTCTGAGGAATAGAACCACCGGCGCGTCCAGTCTCGTCTGCTACCAAGTGAGGGAGGGGAGAAGGTACATGATAATAAATCTATTTATTTACTGGTAAAAGAAATTACCAATTTGAATAATGATATAATCGATTAAATCAATTTTTTGTATCGCATTCAATTGTATTTGATTCCAGATCTAAAATATGAAATAGAAACATGCCATTGATATAGCAGTGCATGATCACATGAATATTTAAATCGGTGGTTTTCTCAGCAAAAGCCATTTCGAACAATGTTACCATCAATTGTAATTTATTTAAATTTTTGGTCATAAACCCTTAAATTTTATCATTATTTTTACAAAACGTATGTTGGTCTTTGAATTTCAAGGCAGAGCACGGATTGGAGCACAAAATTTCCCTGCCAAGAAGGCACGGGGCGTCCGAATCAAGATGAACCATTGTAGTTCAGACTTGAATCAGACTTTTAGGTTTTTATTTAATTTAATCTTTGTAAATTGTCCGGATCTCATAAATAAACATTGGTGTCGTGCTCACTAGATTTACACTTACTTGCTCTCCCGGAGATCATGCAAAATCTTAAATGGTGGCATGCTTATATTAATTATGTTCTATATAGCCTGGGCCCAATTATATGCAATAATAATTCATGTTGCTTTACTGCTCCTTCAGATCAAAGCTGAAGCAAAGTACACATTTTCAGTAAATATGCATCTCCAAACGTATATAGTTTATTATTGTTTCCAATTAAAATATAATGGGCGCTACTATTTAATGATGTGATGGATCCAAGTGCATACAATGATTAAACAGGAATTTTTGTACAATTAAGGCTAAAATGCTTGAACGACTGCTGAAACTCGATCCTCGAAGCCTTATGACATCTTACGGTCAAAAGTTGTGAAAAGTACAGAGCGCATAAAAGTAAGTGAACCTGGACCAATGTTACCAATTATTGAAATTACTTTTGAGTCAGGTATACTTTATAGTTTATATGAAGTTTTTGGGAAGAGTTTTCTTTTCTTTCATAACATTTAAGCAATTTTACTTAATAATCTATCAACCTACTAGGAATTTTTAGCATCTTGCGATCTTATGTGATTAGATCGGGACAAATGAAAATGGTAAAGAATACATGTATGTTCAGGCCGCTCACAAGCCTTAAATTAAACTTAACAGCATTAAATTAAAATCAATCACTAGGCTATAACCGCAATATCCAACACGATTACAATCATTACATTTAACTATGCTATATTAAATTTGAACTCATCCTCTGATATAACATAATAAGTGATTATCTAGTGCAGATTGCATAGTTTGACATCACAAAACCAGTGTAAATATATTATAAATGCAATAGAAGTTCAGACCTTACGAACCCTGGCAGCTTGCGCGGACAGCGCGGCAGCGATGAAGGACGCCACTGCGCCGGCGATGCACGGGATGGAGGCCACAATCGCCGTGAACTCCAGGATGTACATGCGGATTGCTGGTGATAGTGAATGTTTGAATGATCATGAAATGTTAATAGTGTGGTTTTGATCATGAAATGTTAATAGTGTGTGCGTATAAATATCCGCATTAACTGAGGCCTGCGTGGGGCTGGTCTCTATCTACTATCCGCATCACTAGGAGGCTTCATAATGTGTGAATGCGTTTGCACTTTGAGAATGAATTTCTACATAAATCCTAATCACAAATATTTTGCAGGGGTAGATATACATAAACACATATATCCATACAGAAGGGTACAGCATATGTTTCATTAAAATTTTTTAATAAAAAGTGAAAGGAAACGCGTTATTTAAATTGGATTAGAGATTAAGAGGTATTTCACGATCAAAGTAGCTTTTATAAAACTACGCAAAGAATATAAAAACAATATAGTGCCATGTTATTTTCAATGCAGAAAAATTCAAGATACAAGATAAGAGTAAGATGTGTTGGATACGTGGTAATGATAACGTGCGTGAATCAGGGCGAAAATTATCCAGGAAAAATGAATGTAATAATAGTTTTACTTGAATCAGCTCTATGTCATTTCAACGAATTTCAATTCAAGTTCTGCATGGGCGAAACTCTATATATTAGCGCCGCTAATGCGGGGCAAAAAGATATATGAGATTGTTTTGCGGTAAGAATGACATGAGACACATTATGGTCGTTAGGGATTGAAGAGAATGACGTTTTTAGTTTACATGTGTAAGGCTCAAAACCATTCAGTTTTAAGAAAATATATATTTGTAATATATTTATAAAAAAGTATATATATATTTGGGCTGGTGCGTGGCAGCTGCGTTTCAATGCTGACAAGTGTAAAGTACTTCACCTCGGCAAGAACAATGAACAGCAAGCTTTCAGCATGAGAAGACATGGTTGCAACGAGAGGGTTATGATTGAGAAGTCTTGCGTGGAAAAAGATCTTGGAGTTTGTGTCGACAAGGAGCTAAAATTTTCTAGTCATACTGAAATGCAAGTTAATAAATCCAATAAACTGCTTGGGCTTATCAGATGCTCCAACGAGTACCTAGATATAGAAATGATAAAGCAGTTGTTCACCTCTGTAGTGAGCCCGAACCATTAAGTTTGGAAACGTTGTGTGGTCACCGAGACTTGAGAAGGACAAACATTTAATAGAGAATGTTCGAAGACGTGCAACAAGGATAATTCCATGCTTCAGGGGCCAGTTTTATTAAGAAATTTTGAAGATTATGAAGCTTATCAGTCCCGTTATCGTCGCCTGCGTGGTGACCTCATTGAAGTATACAAGTATACTCATGGTTTGTAGATCCCAAGGACTGCTAGAATTTGAAACAAGAACCAACACCATAGGCCACGGCTATAAACTAAAAAAAACTGCGGTGCAACTTATCCACGGGACAACATTTATTCTCGCTTCGAGTCACCGACATGTGGAACAGCCTCCCTGAAGATATTGTTGACGCTCTGAGTATGAACGCGTTAAAGAACAGACTAGACAAGGATATGCAGGATCACATGTTTAGTCTTGAAATGCCTCGTATTCTACGGAACAAGTGAAATCTAGAAGCGATTTGAAACCTATACCGTCCGTTGAAAAGATTTGATCAAAAGGCCAGTCTAGTGTAGAAAGGTACAAGAATCGGCAACAGGCCCATCTAGGCCTATTCTTCATTGCAGAAGATACTATACTATATTTAATTCACCTGTTCCTTGGTCGGGCCTGTGCAGGGATGAACCGCAGGACACGGTAATGTGGCCCGACACGAGGTAAGCAGCAGCCATCACCGCTACCACAGCACCCAGCACCGACATCACAACGTCACCCATCAGCCTGCGGTTGTGCATACACAAGTACATAAAGTAAGAAACCCGGAAATAAATTTGCTGCCATGCACTTGGGATGATGCTACTTCATTAGAACGCTTTGCAGTGAAAAATTCGAGCAAATTCTACGATTTATATTAGATAAAAAAAAAAAAGATAAGTATTGTATTAAAGAACGCGTACATATTAATCGTGAGAAATACTAAAATGTATCAATAGCCATGTATAGATATTCAATATAGGGAAGAGCGAAAAACCAAAAAAGGTTGGGAGATTGACTGTATTGTATTTTGTTTAGGCACCGTCCAAGAAGCTGAAATTCATTCAGGAAGCACATGGAAAACAGTTATGTGCGTCAGCACATTGCCATTTACGGAAGCCGTAAACCTGGAAAACTGCGTTGTAACACATCCATGCGACAACATTTCTTCTCGCTTCGAGTCACCGACATGTGGAACAGCCTTCCTGATAGCATCGTTGGCGCTCCGAGTATGAACGCCTTCAAGAACAGACTAGACGAAGCTATGCAAGAGCACATGTTTAGTCTTAAAATGCCTAGCAAATTACGGACCAGGCAATAAGTCCAGCAGCTATCTCAATCAATAGTCAGTTGTGGAAAGATCGGGTTCATAAGGCAGGATCCATTATCGAATAAAGTCACGAGAAGTACAAGAATGGGCAACAGGCCATGGGCCTATTTCTTCAGTGCCGACATTTCTATTCTATTCTATTCCATTCTGTTCTAACCTGCTGGAACTGATCGTTACTAAACCTCACCAACAACCCGTTCAATGAACGTATAATCTAATTCTAATCCATGAAATAAAGCTGGTCGCATATGAGGTTACAGGCAATAGTCGGGAGATACATCGAGCCAACATTTACTGTGTGTGGTCATCTGAGAATTGAATCTAAGTTGGTTTCAGCCCTGCAAGGTACACAAGCGTCTCTATATCATCGATAGTGCGCGATACGCTCACTAGGTGTCTCACTCGTGTTGTCGCCGCTAGAGAAGACAGCCTGACCGTTCACATCGTTATGTTTCGCAATCCTCATCTTACCAAGGGTGGAAAGCAGAAAAGTAGAAAAGTAATACGGTAGGTCACGAGCAACATTACGAACGACTCCGACACACGATATTTACGCGCTGAAAACACTGCCGACTTATAGGAACTAAAAAGTTATATTGCAAACGATAAAAAAACACATATACAAATATTTGCAGCAAATTCCAGCAACGTTAAAATAAAAAAAGTGTCTATATCAGAATAAAATGCTTGAGAATGACATCATTTTACGCAAAAAAATAGTGTGTAAAAGAAAATGGAAGACGGTCGATTTCAATTGCTAAATTTTAGGAAAAAAGTATATACGAAAAGGAAGGCTAGTCGATAATTTTACAAAGAAATGCACTATTTTCATGGACTAACATGGCTCGAGAGGGCGCCGAGATGACCCTAAGTCCGATGACTCCTTTACAGAGCAGCAGCGCTGCCACCCACAGCCCGGCCAGCACCATCAGGGGGTTGCACAAGCACCCCGCCGCCACCAGCTGCCGGGCGTTGTGGGATGAAGGGTTATATAACATCATATATCATCACAAGCACCCCGCCGCCACCAGCTGACGGGCGTTGTGGGATGAAGGGTTATATAACATCATATATCATCACAAGCACCCCGCCGCCACCAGCTGACGGGAGTTGTGGGATGAAGGGTTATATAACATCATATATCATCACAAGCACCCCGCCGCCACCAGCTGACGGTGTTGTGGGATGAAAGGTTACTATCCCAAATGGGTGCATTCTAGAGTTATATCACTAAGGTCTGGGATGCACTCAAGCAAATAATATTATAATCCAGTGCAGTACAATAAAGTTATTATTATAATACCTAATTTAATGTTTTTATATTTTATTAGGTATTATAATATATGTATATATAATAGGTATAATATATAATATTTTTAATATATATTGTGTATTTTGTTATAATACCTAATATTATATTTTTTTATTATAATACTTAATTCAAATACTGAGCTCTACAGGACATGGCTAGTGAAAAAGAACGCTGCATCTCAGTGAAGGGTAATCGCGGAACTCAGGGTAATTACACTTTGTTATAAAGTGTTTTTGCAAGGGCAACTGTATGATTTCAATAAACAGTGCAGCTCACTGCAGGTGCACTGCATTAATAATAATAAAGTTAGCACAATCGCAATATACATCACCCCTACACATACATCAGCATGTTGTTGTTTACAGTAATTGCGCAGAGTGTTTCAGCTTTATCATAATATATATTACAAATAATAATGAATGAACATGTAATTTCAAATCAAGAGACCCCACCTGGCAGAGAAATAATAGAACGGAGGCGATCAGGCAGGTCAAGCAAAGCTCCCTGGCGAGTTTACAGTGTGGCAATGTCATAGGCTCTGGCTCACTATTCCGCGGACGCTTGCCGTCTATGAACTCAATAACATCAACTTCTTCGGGTTCCACTTCGGGCACATCTGGCAGACTGAAGTTTTCTCTGTTATCTTCGCAACTTTGAGAATTGCCACTAAGGCTTTCCCGTCTGTAAACTCTTGTGCTTCGTCGTCGAGATATTCGGAGACTGTGAGTTCGGGGCGGTACTCGGAGAGATCGAACGGTGAGGTGAGGTGCTTGTGGCATCGCGAGCACATTTTTTAATGTGGTTGGAGTGGACGACGTGCACAAAGTTTGAAAATTTGGAACGTTTTGTGCCTGGAAACTGAGTGATCGAGAAATGGTCGACGCGGACGCCGAGGGCTCACGATTCAAGCCTGCAATGATGGGTGGAATTATTAGTAATGGAATGTTCAGGGTTCAGATTGATGTAATAAATTTTCAGAGAATATCCACAAGTACTTCATTTACTTGGGAATTGTTTCTTGATCAAATATTGAGTTCAGTCGGAGGGTTGACACTACTTCGACAGAAAAAACAAAATATGGAGTGACAGGTATATTATATAGCTGCGAATGTTGATAAGATTCAAACACCTCGCATTATAATTAGCAGATAACGAGGTAATCATGATTCTAAAGCTCCTCAAACTCTGGCTGTAACTTATTCATGCGACACATATTAGCACATAATTATAGAGGTTGGCTACAAATTTCATTCAAAATGAATGCAAGATTATTTTTTGGATATTGTTTGGATTCATATCACTCACCTTGTTTATGCATGTTGATGGCAGAGAAATCCAAAATAAAAAAGAGTCGTATAAAATTTTCTCAAGTGACAAAATAACGAAAATATGTCAGGAATGTTTAGCTGTACACAAAGGCCATCATCGTGCAAAACTACCTGGGACACCGAACCGGATGGGAATCGAAATAATTGTTAAACAAAACCGATAAAAAATCCTATTATTTCACATGAACAAATACAGAACAAAATGGAATATTTTTGTGTAAAATAGCGACTAGATATTTCCTTTCGTCCAATCATCTAGAGACAATGGTATGTTTGTGGAACACGAGTTTGTGAGACACGAAAATTTTTTTTCAACAAATCCACGTTGAAAATACTTGCCATAAATTTATTCAATATCTGAGAAGCTTTTAGACGAATAATTAATATGAACGCGTCGCTGACATGTTTATCTGCCCGTATTACTATTATCGTATTGCCCACTAAATTTCCGTGGTACGATATGTGATCATGGGTTCACTGCAACCACGACATATCCAAGCCAAGCTCTAACTTGATAGTCTTCACTTCAATTTAATCTAATATATTTCATGAACGTCTACTTTGTTTAAAAGTTGTATTTCTTCCTTATCTGTCGAGCGTTCAGTTGTGGCACAGTGACATGAGCGAGCTTCGGTCACTACTGACACTCGGGAGCAGAGGGGGCCGGACGTGATTCAGCCTCCCTTGGGCGTGCATTGGCGATCTGGTTCCGGTTTGCTTCATTTGAAGTGATTAATTTTCCTAGTCGGAATGAAAAAAATATATATTTCATGCGATCTCACAGAAGTGACGAATGAAAATCTCTTACGCTCATTTCCTTCACATTGTATTCACACTTCGTATAGTTTCAATGAGAAATAACTACCTAAAAAAGTGTGCCAAGCACTTTTTGTCTGTATCATATATCATTATATATGTAGAGGATGCATAGAGTGGTATTTGATTTCTTGCAATGCAGTTCAATGAAGTAAAAGGAAATTTAAACTAAATTTCAAAAAGTGAAAACTAATAATTCGAGACGTTATTAATAAATGTAAAGTAATATTTTTACTGAAGTAATTTAACTATCAAATGAAAATTAGGAATATAGGGCGAGGAACATCTGTGGTCGCCTCTGCTGCACGACGGCTTCCGCTGAACGGAAGGGCGGCAGCGGTTGATCGTTGTTCTGGCGCACTACGAGCAGGCGGTTGATCGTGCGCTGGCACAACAAACATCGACATAAGGGAAGAAATATTGCTATTCATGAGAACAAAAACTGTTTTTATGGACATTTCAGAAACTTTTTATTAAATACACTATGGATGATTGTGGGTAAGGGTTTAAATAAATAACTAAATTAAATTCCAGTTTGAGTTACATCATTAAAACGATTATAAATATACTGCCTCTTAGGAAATGTGTACACTTTATATACACAAGAGGAATTAAATATTTTCACGTCGTTTGATAGTAGCATTTTTAAAGAGGTAAATGCCCATGTTTACAGTAAAGACTCTTTGCGTGTTAGCGAGATACCGAAAATTTTTATTTAGCTTCAAGAAAAAGCATGGATTAGATTATAAACATATTTTTTATTAAATGAAAATTTCTCTCTGAATGAACAAATATCGATGAAGTAACTCACGAATTCTAATGTATGAACAAATGATACCAGTTTACAGTAATTTTCGGTTTCTCGAAATTTATATGCATATAAAAGGCGAACTTTCCGCAAGGTATACAAAATTACCTTTTCAACGCACCGAAACATTCTACGCAGCTTTTTAACAGACTCCGGACAACCGAATAAGCGCAGAAACTTTAGCCATGAAGTTAATTAGCCAGGCAAGTCGTCTGATGAGCTAGAGGGTTTCAGGAACGCCTGACAAGAAAGTATTCGGAACACACAATGAATAAAATTTACGAAAACTCTCAAAATAAACCTTAAGAATACTAAATAATTTCCGCATCAATTCATGTTGAGATGGCAAACATTCATTTTCCGAGGCCATATTTAACCGCGCTTCCATTTCTTGTGAAGTTCATAGCATTTTATCGCAGAACAAACATCAATGCTACCGGTAATTCAGCAATTAAACTCCTGGGCTTGTGGAAAATGTGTAATTTTGTTCAGGCTTAACAAACCTATTTACATTTTGAATTAATTCATGTCGATCAATCCATTGGCAAATCTCATATCAAAATAAACTTTAATGCAAGAAGCTTTTAGCTCGTGTTAATCTGAAGAACTCAGAATTAGAGTAATATTCCCTACTATTTTCTGGAAATCGCAAAGGTAGCAGAGTAGTGTAACATCTAAGTGTTATTTAATAATAATATAAATTATTTTTCGAAATAAATATGAATATTTATAATATTATTATGCCAGTAATATTAAATATTATTAATATTGAAGAAAATTGGAAATATAATAATATTAGTATTGATAATCATATTAATTACAGTATTATAAGAAATAATATTAATAACTTCTGGCCTCAAAGTCCCGTTGAACGCTTGTTTTGTAACATAACAAACTCGTGAGCGCAGAAGCAACCGTGGCATGGGAGCCTCGCTGTCTCATGGCGCGAGCGTACAAAGGCTGCTAGGCTGCTAGAAATACGCCGTAAAGCGCGGCCGTAATGGCATAATTTTAGATCGCCTCGCCTCCGAGGAGCCCCCGTGCGCTACACCAAGCGTCTCGCGCGCAGTCATTTCTGCCATATCGGCATGGTGACGTTGCTGTTGCTTGCTGCTGGTGCCATATTAACTGACAATTTCGTTGAAATTAATTTTCTCTGCTATTTAAACACTAGATTGCAATATAGTTATCATTTCACTGAATGTGTTCCAATCCTGTAAATATAATACCTCATATTGTACAAGGTGCCACGATTGCAAGTCTCCCAAAGTGTTTATTGTGTTCATTGCCTATAATGTGTGTTATGTGTGATATTAATTTCATAAAATCGGATAAAAATATACAGTAACGATACAGAAGCAGTTCTGCGACTATAGAAAATAATTGCACTAATATATAACATAATGGCAACCGTGCACAAGTTTGTCTTTTGAGTGAAATAAATCAGTAGGAAATTAGTTAACCATCACAGGCAGGTGACCCACGTATAATTGTGAATGTGAATGAAAGTACGGGAACTTTAATTGTCAACCTTTTACGTCGTGGTAAGAGAGTCCACAATATCGCGATAGCCAAAATGAAATTTCTTCCCTCTGGAGAACTTTGATATTATAAATTTTCATACGATTGAAAATATTAATTCATAATTAACATTAATTGATTATTTATTTTATTTAGGAAGTTTAATCCCACAATTTTAGTGTAATTTAGAACAGGTTTGATGCATGTAAGCAACATATAGCCGACAATGATTGTTAACTCCGTAGGGTAGGAATTAAAGGTAGAGAAGAATCACTAAGATCTGCTCACATTACGCATTGGTTGGCAATCTCACAAGCAAGTCCTGCAAGCATACAAGCTGCAATCCAACACATAGTAACAATTTACCGTTCATCGACTTCATGTTAAAGAACAAGACAAAAATTATTAATTCATGTAGCCTTTTTTTTCAATTTTGCCGTAATTTTGTCACACATTTTGTTTGATGGCTAAAAATTTTTTTTTAATTCTTAAGTTTCTTTTTATCATCCGGAATTTACGATGTCTCATTCAATAATTGCAATGCGTGTTACCATGACAATTGATTTCAGTCACTTTACAAAATGATAAATGATAAAATTCAGCACTATTGTGCTCGCTCGCCCGTGATTCGATCAGTGACCACATCTCGGCAATCAATTGTTGCCAATTATTCACGAAATAAACGTTCAGTCTCATGGGCCTTCTATAAATTCAGCTTTTATAGATGTTTTTCATCTCGGAAAATAAGCTACCATATTTGAGTGTTCGCAAAGTTTATTTGATAAATACGCTTGCGGAACGTGTATAGCATCGTCTATTAATTATTTGTAAACAAATTACGTGTATAACAGCATCATCTGAAGATGATTCATCCGGATAACGATTATTACATTGTCAACTGAACATGTTTTATCCGGATACGGCATCAACTATGTATAGTTCCATTTTTGCTGAGACACAACGGGACGCACGTAAGACGCTTGGGACACAAGGCCGAATACTTATTACCATCTAATGCTTATAACAGTGATTTTCGAGGTTCAACTGTTTAAGTGCGATGATATTCCATTATTCAAATCCGGAGTTACGTTGTGCAAATAATAATTAATACATACCTTGAAGAATCCAACAATGTTTCTATATTCGCTTCAAAGTTTCTATATATTATTCGTAAAAGAAAGGGCACTTCTTGAGCCTACACCGATAGTCTCATTTGTTATCGGCAGCAAAGTTGCTATCAGCCATAATCTGGCTACTTGGTGCTTGGGGTCAATTGGCTCTTGGGCCTCGCCATTATAGATCAAGGTAACTTACATCAGTTTTATTGAGGCCTCGCGCTCATCACTAACTCCGCAACAGCAGAAATTACCAATTAAAAAACCGATATGAGTTTATTGTGACAAGGCATTTTGTTTTCAAACTGCCCGCAAAGTGGGAGGTGCTTCAATGATGAACCAAAAAATATAGTTTGTGAGGCGTTCATATTACGCTGTTGCTCAAGCGAATGACGTATGTGTATCACCGACTGAGAATTTCATTTGAGTTTTTGACATGCAATAAAAATGTTCAATAAAATATTCGTAACTATACTTTGTCCTATGTAAGCATGTTTGCTGTCAGTTTTAGTGTAACTTTTACCTATGGAAGGTGTTACCGCTGGTGAGTCTACTGTGGCCAACAACCAATGACTATAATGGTCTTCGAGATTGGCTGTCGTTTAGAGGATAATTCATACAAGCTACGAAAAACGTTGCAATAAAGCGTCTATTTAATTTTGTCGCGTTCGCAACACATACGTCTGTCAGAAGCAGCTAATTACTCGATCAAAAGTCGGCACACAGGTGGAAGAGAATATACATATGTCTGTAATCATGTGGACTACAATTATTGGTCACAAAATGGACAGGTATATATAATTAGTACATAAAAATAATCTCAAGAGAATAGAAAAGCTGGCTTAGTATCTAATCAATGACCCATCTATTCGCCGCACCTCAAAGGTCGATGTTAGGAGTGTATCAGGTTAAGACATTTATTTGGCCAGCCTGTTGAAATATTTTTAATACTAATTTATTTTTAGATGGCTGAATAGGTTAAAGATGAGTGTAGTAAGTTGAAACTTAAATATTGGAACAATAACATGTTTCGACCCGTGTAAAACATCTAGCGCCAATTCCTGATTACAACATTACTATAACAGAGCATGTTTGAACGGCGACCGTATGGTACACCTGGGCTGTAAAGGCTTAAAATACACACTTAGATAAATCCTAGTCACTTGGGCAAAATAATAGTCTCTTGGTTAAATAAAAGTCTCTTCCTTGAAAATAGTCACTTGTTAAGATACTAGTCACTATCGATCAAAATACTAGTCATTATTGGTCATGATACTAGTCACTATTGGTCTAGCTACTATAGTCACTTAGTTAAGATACTTTTCAATTTTGACTATTTGTCAAAGTAAACAATCTTTAATTAACAAATCAGTTCGCGCTGCTATAGGTCCCGAGAGGATTATTCGTCATATGGCATGGTACAGAGTGATTTTTTAATGTGAATATAGAGTAAAAAATTTTAATTTCAAAGTCAGCTAGTGGGAATCAGAAAATTATCGAGAGTAGTTTGAGGCACTTTCATGATCTGGGGTTCTGTGAATTATTTCGAATAGAGCAGATTGAGTATACCTACTTATTATACAAACTATTTTTCCATATGGCCAAACACCTTCAATTACTCTTTTGTGATCAATTAAAATGTTTCTAACAAATGTTTCTGACGGCACCAACATAATTCTTTGGTCTTATATTCTATTGGTGGCCTACGGCACATTATTTGATTATGTTATCTAAATCTAAGCGTTTCGGGTGTTGGCTGGAAATCCGTAAAAGGAGTTGACCTAAAACGAATTTAATTTCGGCGGCCTGTGATATGGAAAAAGAAGTGTTTGAAGCAAATAAAAAAATGATGGCTTTCAGAAAATTATTTACTATTTATTATATTTTCAAAATGTTATATACTCAGAAAAATATTGTACATATTTTTTGTGATTCCTGTGGTTTTGTTTAGAATAATAAATATTTTCGTTTCTATTCTACTTTAAACGTGTGGTGAAAAATGGTTTAGATTTATGTAAATGTTAAATAAATTAATGGGGATTGTCGTTAAAACTTAAGGTTGCTGAATACCGAACTCAAAATTTGCATACTCACGATATTCTCAGAAAGCATCAGGTATGTCTGTTCTCAATAAATAAGTGAGAAATGTTGGCGATTAGAAGACATTCCTTCTTAAAAGTGGCGATTAGAAAGATATTCCTTAATGCTAACTTCATTTGTGATCACCTAATTAAGAGACCCTCGAATGTTCTAGCGCAAATAAGAAAAAGGAAAATATTGAAACAATGTCTGTAATATAACGGATATAGGGGCGAAAATTACGCAATGTACGGATTCCTTTCTTAAAATAAAAATTATTAATCTATCAAGAGCAGACTGATTTCCTGCTATTGGATGTTATATTTTGCATTATATTAGGCTAGTACTGAGAGATGTTGTCATGCCCAAGAGTTGAATAGTTTTACAAAGTTCAATAACTAATACGACAGTTTTAGAAACATGATTTTTAACCCGCTCTATGACTAATTGTACTGCGGGTCCTTGTACGGGTATGTCATATAATAAATAAATTTCTTATATTTAATGCTTCTTTACGCCGTTCATATTCTGTTTTCGAGCGTGCCAAATAAAATTGTCGTCGAAGAGACCCATCTTCAGCGTTTTTCAGCAAAAATTAAATGTTAGCAGTTCATTGCAATACATTTGCTTTGAAGTTTTGAAAGCATATTTATCGATATAAATTTTATTTAACAAAAATAAGTGTAAGTTCAAAATTGTATAAAACGCTAGTTTTTTCTTGATTTCAGCTATTCTCATATTTAATCAGATTGTGATTTTCTTCGATAAGTTTTTAGCTCCAATTAGCCCTCCGTGGCAAGCATTATAAAATGGAGGCGTTCAAAACGCTGTTGGTGTTACTGATGGCAACAACAGCCACTCTGGCGTTGCCCTACACGCGACTTTACACCCACGGGGACAGTTGGGGCGACCAATCTCTCCCCCCAGCCGATGAAGTGTCTTCCCTTGAAGTGCAACTCAGGGTGCCCTTTGTCTTCTACAAGGCTTCGTATTCTTCCTTATTTGTGAGCAAGCATATTGATCTAAGGAATTTATATTAAATCATCGCAATAGACATTTGGACAAGTCAATAGTGATCCCGTTCCGAAGTAAAGACTTTTACGCACTTGATAATCTAATCAATTTACAATCAGGTCCCAAAATAATTATACTTCAAAAATCATTATGACCCTAAAATCATATAATATTCGTTGGCGCTCATACATAATTTCAACTTCTGAATGAAAAAGAATCATGTATCTCAATTGGATTTAATTTTAATGCCAAATATTATTATGTATGTTTCTAGATTGCTGAATAAAGAGCAATGTTATTTTATTATTTATTTATTTTATTATGTTATGTTTGCTTAGACCGTACTTTTTACTCCATTTGTAAACAATACAGCTCATGAAACTTTCTTCTTATTCAAATCGTAACGCAGGCCTTGTATGCAAGGCCAACCTTAAATTATGCATGTTCACGCAGGTCAACATGAACGGTTTTATTTCGTTCCTCACCGAGATCCCATCCTTCTTCAACGTTCAGTTCCCTCTTGACTACCCAATCATTGCCGCTCTGTATTCTGATATTGATACCACTGGTTCTGGAACCGTTTCTTACAGGTAAGTTGATATATGAGAAAACTTTATTTACACCAGTTGACGTGGACATTCTTAGATATACATTCCTATTTGTATGTCTCATAGATCTCTCAACAAAGTTTCATGTCTAGTTTACTTGAAGTTGGCGAATTTTGCCGATGTAACATTATTTCCGGCAACAGCAGAGCTGCAGTTTTCAGCCCAATTCATGGAGCCGTACAATCCAAACTCGCTAAAGTGCACGTAGCGGCCAATTTTTTGTCTGTAATTGGTTCAGCTTGAAAAGCCGTCAAATATTGACAGAAATTACGAACACGTAATCGTTTCTGTTACGTTATTCTGAAATACTGTTAAATATTTTCATCAAAAAGGATCTGTGTACATGATGCAAAAACTTAAATTCTCCTACACACTCAGGGAGACTACGGACCCTCTTACAGTATCGCGGCTCAAGAGCGAGCTGGCAGCGTACTTCAGCGCCGCTGCAAACTTCAACCCGACAGGAGTGTTCATCGCCACGTGGGACGGCGTCAGCGGGCACAAACTTAAGCCCAAAAAGGTATTTATCAAAATTTCCTTGGGCTGCCATGTTTAGAAATTTGTTTTCAAATTTATCGGAAGTAGAACGTTTGATTGATTTAATGCTGGTAAACTTTCTTGCAGCCACACCCAGCACAAGGCAAAAGCAAGTACCACACTGTCCACACATCTGTGCGCGTGGTATCGTTGGTCACTGTCTCTATGATAAATCTGGGAAAAGAGTAGGATATTGTTAAGAGTAGCCAGTAAAGAGTAAAGGAAACTAAAATAATTGTGAGAGAAGAACAGAGAAAAGATGCTGGGCGCAAAATTTGCTTCTGTCGATTTTACACTACACGGTGCAGGAGGTCTGTGTGGTTCGAGCGACCCATCAGGGCTTTGAGGGTTTATAAAACCGTTGTTTTTGCAAGTAGATACGAACAGTTCGTGCAGTTTTATCGCATCAACAAGTGCAAGATGCACGCCGATTGAATTAGATACTAGATGGCTACGTGCGAATAGTTATTTTCATAGATTCACACATTCTAATGTTGATTGTTCTCATTTACATTATTTTTATTTATACCTATCAGTTCGAGGTTTTGGCCCGCCTGCATTCTGGAGCAAACGACATAAGATGATTCGAATAAAATCACTTAATTAACTTTAAAATCGTGTATGCACGCAAATAAATGAATATATAGGATATTATAATTATAGACACACAAAATAATTGTGAATAATATTTGAGGTAAGCAGGTGTTAGGACTTCCGTTCCTTTGGCACTGACATGAAACTTGATAAGCATCCCGTTGAACCGCTTAGTCACGGACCGCCAGACTGGTTACACGTTCTAAGTCAAATTATATCATTATAGCATGTCTCAGAATATATCACAGATATCTAGTCAAAAGGATCAATGTGGTTTCAGACCAACACATTCCAAATCATCCTGGCCACGGACGGGCACGAGTCGTACGTAGTTTTGCTGTACGCTGACAACGGCGTTCAGTGGCTACGCGGCAAAGGCAAGAACCCCAGCCTACCCGACGCCTTGGCGCAGGCCGGCTTCATCTCTGGCGACGGCAGGATGAAGCTTCTTAAAGGATCTGGACAAGATCAAGCAAGAAATTTGGACAAGTGAGAAATTGATTGAGAGTAAAGTAATGCAAAGATTTCCAACATATTGATTCCATATACGAGTGCGCACATACAACAAATTTGATGGTGAAAGCATATACTGTGCCATTTGTGTGCGGGAAAATTTTTCAAAATTCAAATATTTTTACCATTAGAATTGAATTGCCTTCAATTATAATTCACTAATTAACTTCAAAATTATCAGATATTAGAACGTGCCAATCCATTGTACTTACTAACTATAATGTGGAAACCGGAATCTCCAGACTAGCGCTCGAAAAGTTTGTAAGAACTAGGTTTAAAGCATTTATCGTACGATGTTATTGACACTCTTTGTTAAAATTCAGATGGAGCAACATAGGCGAACCTGGAGTCTGGGTCTTCAGAGTTGGTCAGATCGAACCTACAGGTGAGACATGGAGACAGGGAGCTGCTCATGGTGAGACAGGGAGCTGCTCATGGTGAGACAGGGAGCTGCTCATGGTGAGACAGGGAGCTGCTCATGGTGAGACAGGGAGCTGCTCAAGGTGAGACAGGGAGCTGCTCAAGGTGAGACAGGGAGCTGCTCATGGTGAGACAGGGAGCTGCTCATGGTGAGACAGGGAGCTGCTCAAGGTGAGACAGGGAGCTGCTCATGGTGAGACAGGGAGCTGCTCATGGTGAGACAGGGAGCTGCTCATGAATTCAATGCTTGATGCTTTCGGACAACTGTCAGTGGATTAAAGTCAAATTTCCAAATGAGTCTTGAAATATTATCAAATACATTTCATGTGTCAGGTTATGTGTCGATAATTATTTGTATTTTCATTCCGTTAACCGAGTTGATGAATATCTTTCTTGATATCAGTCTATGTAGCTTTATCTTTTATTCACAACGTGAATAAAACAATATAATTGTTAATATAATATTCATAAACAATATATAAAATAATAAACAATATAAGATAAACAATGTAATAATATAATTTTTCTTTATGTCCTCAATAAAAAGCATTCGTAATCGCATATCCGTAATCCCCATCCAGGCAAACAAATTGAGGAATATGAAGATCAGGAACAAAATTACCTGAATACTGTATTCAAAAAGATTTTGATTTTAAAGCAATCTTGTCACTATATACCATCGAAGTTAGTCTGTAATTAATGTCAGAAACGACAGCAACACAATGCAATGCAATGGGCCAGCTGATATTCCCTTCATTGCTGGGGAAGTGACAAATGCACCCCATAGACATTGAAACCTCAAAATTTAATAAAAGTGAAATTTTAATTTTTGAAGTAATAATTTCATAATATTCTCATACGGAGCACTTGAATATTTCACTTTTACTGTAAGTATGAACAGGAGAATCATTCTTAGGGTCAAAACAAACGAGCAAAGATACAGACGTCAAATCTAGGGAAGACAAACGGTGCATAACAGAAGACAATTCCATGAGTGCGCGATCGAAAAAATCTGGTAAATATCTGAAATATTAGCTCGGCCTGGAATTTTAAGCTATTATCCTTATTATATGTTTTGGACGTAGCATTCGCAGTCCACGATGGATCGCCGCCTCTGACTATCGCGCATCCGCCCTCATTTGGACCAGCTGATGCATGATGCTGTTGCTTGCTTCACGCCGCTGGTAGTGGTGCAGGGGCGGACGATCAGGGATTTTGCTCAGTAATACCTCCAGTCGTCTCTTGAAAGTCTCCAGGGTGAACTAACCCTCTCTTAGATCCTTCGCTAGGATGTTAGCAGCTTCGGTCGCTAGGACAGCCTCGGCCCTAGCACGGTAAGAGATCCTTCCCGCAGGGAAGCAGACAGCAGATCTGCTTCGTTAGTGGTGGAATCCTGCACAGTCTCGCCCCCTTCTCTCGTTATGACATGTTTTAATCTTGAAGGTCTCATTTTCAAAGTTCAGTGCCATTCCAGTTATTATTTTCCATGTGTATAGGATGACATTCCTCTCCCGTCTCCTCCGCAGTGATTACAGACCCAGGCGCTTCAACCTCTCCCAGTAGTTCAACTCTATCCCTCTGATCCTGGAAGTGAAGGTTCACTGGACCTCTTCCAATTTCCGCACTGCCCCAAGTATTAACGGGATTCAGAGCTGGCAGCAGTGTTCCAGGAGAGGTATCACAAGTGCTCTGAAGAGTGTGATCATCGGTTCCGCTTTTCTCGTTCTGAACGTCCGCCAGATGTACCGCATCTGACGCCTGCCTCCTGCGCCTATTGCCGCGATGTGAGCACTAAACTTGACCTGATTGTTCATCAACACTCCTAGATCGCGAACGAGTCGCTTCTCCCCGATTTCCGAGCCATCAGGTGCTAGGTAGCGGGCTCAATACCAGCTCATCCGCTGCCACTGTATCTCAGAACCTCAAACTTGGTCTCGTTGAGTTGCATGTTGTTAACTTGAGCCCAGTCATATATTTTAGAGAAGTCTTCTTGCATCCTCTCTCAGTCTGTCCTGTCCGTAATAGGTATTAGAATCCTGGGGTCATCCGCGAATGACGATGCAGAGGCGTGGTTCACTGCCACATCTATGTCGGCGATGTGGATAAGGAAGAGGATATAGGGCCCAGCAGCGTTCTTTCTGGTACGTCACTCTTCACCCTAGCCTTGCTCGATCTCGAGCCTCCAACGACGACAGCTTGTAGTCTGTCAGATAAGAAGTTGTGTATCCATGCCAACGATTCACCTCCGACCTCCAGTAGTCTTAATTTTTTAAAGAGCACTGCATGGTCAACTTTGCCAAACGCTTTCGCGAAGTCTAAAAACACCACGTCCACCCCAGCCCCCTCCTCCAGCATGGTCAGGATTCAGTGGTGATGCTCTAGTAACTGAGACAAACAGGAAAGATTTCACTTAAAACCGTGTTGTCTTCTGTAGAAAAGGTTAGCTTCCTCCATGTACTGCATAAACCTTCTGGCCAGGCCCCTCTGAAATACCTTGATTACGTGTGATAGTAATGTAAGCGGCCTATAATTTTGGGGTTTGCCTCTAGCACCTCCTTGGAAGATTGGGGTTATTCGCCCTTAATTTTAGGTAACTAGGAACGTTTTCTTCTCTCCATGATGTTTTCCAGAGCAAGGTCAGAGTGAGCTCGGAACATTCGAGCAGTAATACCCTTGTCAGAAACACTATATGCTGCAAAGCGCTAATTACAGTAGATTGTTATATTGTTTTATGCACGGTTTTCTCGTTGATGCAGAGAACATAGCAGAGCCGGACATGACGACCCCCAGGAGTGAGGACGCATCGTGCAGCGAGGGTGGCCTCATGTGCCACTCCTCCGCGTCTTGCATGGACTACAACGAAGGCTTCTGCTGCAAGTGCCCGCCAGACACATTCGGCAACGGCATTAACTGCGTCAAGAGTGGTGAGCGAAGACACGGGGAGCAATCACTAAGTGCATAATCCGTTCAAGCATAACTTGAAAGGATTCACGTAGAACGGATGTTTACATATTATTGATCATTTACTCAGGCGTGATCAACATTCGTCCGCATATACGTTTAGTGAACATTTTAAAGATTACTAATTTTGGTATGTTCCTAACACCATCTTTACCCTCTGACCGGTAAATATAATGAGCGCCGTTTTGGCTGATTCACTACACCAGTACTACAGGAAAGCCTACAAAATTATGATCTCCAATATACTATACTTTTTCAAGCTGCAAATTCAGCTGTGTATTCAAAGCGAAAATTTTGTGTGTCCACCACACTGTAGGATTGTTCTTCAAAAATAAATTTCACCAACTAAAATAACTTTGTCAGCCACATATTAATTGCAAAACGTGTATTATTTCCTAACTCATGGCCTGCTTTGCTCCAAGTTGAGCCTCTGCGTGTGACTGGGCGCGTGACAGGCAGCCTGAATGGCGTGACACTCGACGAGGCCGACCTGCACTCGTACGTGTTGACTGCAGAGGGTAGGACTTACACCGCCGTGTCCAGGGTGCCTAAGGTGGGTAATGATGGCAGCAAGGGTATAATTCATTTGAATGTCGGTTGTGGTAGCTCATGGCATAAATGGAAGCAGGTAATGGTCGAGCCGCGGTTAATGCTAGTGTAAAAAATGTAAATATGATCAGAGAAAGTTTTAGTTAAAGATAGAACGAAGATATGTGATAGTTGAATATCGAAAGGATAACGTTGGATCATTGGTGGGGCGAAAGTGGTTAAGGGGTGAAATAGAGTGGCATGATAGGTGAAATTGAAGTCTTCAAGCTCGATTACGAGTGTTATAATAATATTACTTAGAAGGTATAAAATTTCATTTTTCTTGTACAATTGCTTATTTGAAGCACAAAATTGAAAAAAAAATTTGGAAAAATCCGAAAATGATTAGCCTACGGTTCGAACATTATTAAATGAAGCAAACTTTTTCGCTAATCTAATGCCATATTATTCCTGTTTTAACCTTCGGTCCTTAATTACTGATCGTGAAATGCAAAAATGAATAATATTGAAGTTTGGGCGCTAAAAATTCAGCATAAAAAATTTTCTTGGTGTCAGACGCAAGGGTTCGACATGCAGACGCTGACCCCCATAGGGACAGGTATCACTTGGCTCTTCGCTCGCCCCACGGAGGACGTACCTAATGGTTTTACACTCACTGGGGGGATATTGAATCGTACAGTCACCCTCGACTTCCCCCAGACTGGACACAGCGCCTCCGTCCAGCAAACGTTCTTGGTAAGTGACGCTGAATGTTTTAGTTCTTGTGAAATAATATAACTGGTTTCAACTTGCGCCTAAACAGATGCAGTGAGAAAGAAGTGGAGACACTTAAGTTCTGTGATTGCAATCATACTGCTTAATGGTAGAATAAATATTAATATATACGGCACGAATGTGCCAACGCAAGAAATTATACGACATTCATATTGCATTGAAAATAAGAGAAATCTAATATCTGCATTGAAAGTCAGAATGTATATAAAATTGTCCACACTTCTGGAACAAGCTATTGAAATAGATTTGAAATTGAGCAATGGAATCGGGAGGAGTCCCGAATGGAGGTTCAATTTCACATTCTAATATGATTTGAATTAAACTAATTACAACTTGTATTATAAGTATTCATTTTCGTTAAATGAAAAAACTGAATGAATTTTGAACAAGTCGTCGTGTAATGCTTCAGTTGTTTGTTGAAGTATTATTGTGATGGCCTGGGAGACGATTTTTATTCGCTATAGGAAAGATAGAATCATATCTTTTGTCTCTACGAAAAGAAAAAAAGGCTTAAAGGATTTTCTCTTTTGATTACTTAAACCTAAAAACAACCGTGAATATATAAGCATAAAGCAAATGGAAATGCTAAGAAATTTACCAAGTTTTACAAAAATTAAATGAAAATATTTCGAACAGGACTTTCCAAAAGCGAGTTTTAAAAGCCTCTTTTTTTAAGCTTTATTTGGCACACAGGGGCTCAGAATGCAACCTGAAATGTACTGTGCTCAGCTACGTATTCAATTACGATATTCATGAATACAGCGAGTGATATATGTAAATACATCAGTTTACAGTTCTGCAGTGATAAAAGCTAAATAAAACAAACTCATTATAATGCACTTCTACTTAATTTATCAAAACGAATAATTATTTCGCTAATTTTACAGCAAGCTACTCGTTACATGAATAATCGACTTTCTGTGCGTGTAATAAAACTATTCCTATATTAACATTTGAAATATATGCAAGTCAGTACTGAAATGTCCTAACGACTGAGAATTCCTTGACTGAATACAGGTACAAAATTGCTTCACCACCGAAGACGATAATCCTCTGCCTTTCATGTAAGATTGAGTTGTATTTACGATGGTACAGATATAGAGATGGTCCATTAGCGTAAAAGCTTCAGCCCTACAAATTATATTTTTTACAGGGCTTGGACGTATTTGAAAACGTAGAAGTGAACACTTTTCTGGCGGGAACACTGCCCAACATACCGGACGAGTCCAAAATAGAGGTGTTGCCATTCGTCGAAGAGTATACGCGAGTCCAGCCTGGTAAGTAGATGATTTTTTTCTGATACCATATAGAAAACATAACTTTTAAGAGAGACTGTTATTTTGAAAATAATAAATGCAACACCGCTGTCTCAACGTAATAATTGTGACTTTCTGTCACTCTTTTTCATCCGATTTAACGTAAAATTATTACGACGTTTTACATAAATAGTGTATCCAAGGCTAATGAACAGAAGCTCATTATCAATCTTTTACGCTTGAATTTGAAAAAAAGTAATGATTTTAAATTCTCATTAGAGTTGAATAGTTAACACGGTGCGCAATATACGTGACGGCCAAATTAGTTTTCATGGCTAATAAGTTAAAAAAATTCGTGAAGATTTTGATACTGTTTTCAATCAATATGGACTTAATTCTTCCATCTTGGGCTTGGCTCGTAAGTCGTTGGCCCGCAAAAAAGAATTTCACAAAGAAACATTTAAGTTTTAACACACTGTTGAACACACTTAAACTCTTGTGCCAATAATGCTACTGACAAAAATGAATGTCATCAATTACCTTAGAAGTTCCACTAATGAAATGCTGCTGCATTTAAATCGCATAACCTGAAGTGGCAGAGAAATGGAAGACTGAGAGCACAGCAGCTAATGTATGCAAATGAATGAGGACAACTGCAGTCAATCTTGCAGTGGTTGTCATAGGTGTCAATCCCGTCTATTATCCGAGGCTGTTTCATGTCAAGTTTCGTATTGCTACTCTTGGATGATTTATCATAATTTTAATGCTTTTAATTGCTGTATTTGGAAACCTCTGATGAGAAGGGTCCTTTTTTCTACAATTTCCAAACATATTAAATGTTCTTTTAACTGAAAACAATTGTGTGCTTTTTCAAAGTGGCCTGTCATCATTTAAGGGCTGTGATAATGAACTACATTAGTTTCTTCATATAATAAAGGAATTTTACAAAGTCAGGTCAAAAAGTAAAAAGTATTTGATATTGAAAAGTTTGGGGCGTTGTGGTGTTCAGGTCGCCTGCGCGCGAAGTCGAGCCGCGTGTTCAGGCTGCAGGGGCAGGAGCTGGAGACGCCCTACCAGGTCGAGACGACCATCGACTACGACGAGTGTCGCTACCTCGCGCCTCATGAAAGTCCTGCTACACTCAGGCTCAAGGTATCAACGCCATCGTCATCGAGCTTACCAGTAAAATTATTGGAAACGTTTGAAAGTTCATTGGCTAAAGTCTCTGTCCAAACATTGCATTGACTTTTATTGTTGCAAACTCTTTCAAACTGTGAATTAAGATAGTTTTAATTTATAGCCAAATTCAAGCATGAATATGTATGAGAATGGATTGTCAACGGAAATTACAAAACAAACGGATTTTTGTTGCAATAAATATAAGTAGATGCATTAATTTTATTTGGTTGAACCATGTTCGTTCCATTGAAATGTAGGAGTTTCTTATGTTCCCTAATAATAAATAATAGATAAATTAAATAAATAAATATCAAAATATCAAATATCCAACGCATCACTACACGAGGACTGGCTGGTCACGAATAATCGTGGCCTAATTGGAATTATTTATTCTGCATAAAAATCATTCATGCACGTAACATTTTGAGAGTTTATATTTTCGTGAAGACTACACGTAAGTGAAGTTTCGTAAAATCATCGAAACCTCTGTGTTAGAACTATGACAGCATTTCCCTTCGTAAAAGGTTGCTGAGAACATGTTCATCCAGTACGACGCTCCGGAGAAGATCGTGAGGTTCGCCTTGTCATCTACCGTCGGGCCTCTATCTCGTAAGTAAATTTAATGCGAATTCAAAGAAATTCTTTTTCGAGCCATTTATAGTTTATAAAAATATGTTATATCTGTTTTCCACTTTCGTCCAGGTTAGTTTATAGTTTACTTTGTATTTAAATTAACGATTTTCCCCTCATACCTCAGAGGAAGATCCGTGCATCAGAGGCCGCGAGCTGTGCGGACCCAACAGCGAGTGCGTCGTAGACGGCGACACATTCAGGCAAGAGCGCATTAGTTTCGTTCATATTTTACAATTTATTCGCTAGAAATGACTAAATCAGATTATTTGACTAGATTGTTTCCATTTTATTTTATCTCTATTAATTAATATACAATAATATTTTTAAAATGCAGATTACCTACACTAATTCCAAGAATACGCACGTGTACGTAAACGAGCCCTGATAGTACGGCCCTAGGTCACGACCAACATTGATGTGTATTAAACACATAAATAAGAACGTACTTTACCAATGTATTTATTATAAATGAATATGCAATGAAAATCCCCCACATATAAAATGCAGATTGTGACGAACTAATCTTGAATAATAGCTAATTGATCGCGTCACCTCAAAGTTCGGATGGTCTAATTGTCACGTCCACCAATGACCGGAAATTAAATTCAACTTCCCTATTGGTTTTATCAGCAAGAGCTTGGACTGAGCTGATAGTTACTCGAACAAACGTTTTAAGTTTATTAAATATAAGCGGCAAATAAATGTAAACAAATAACACTAATGATTTACAGAGGTGCGGCATGTGAACGAACTAACAAGTTACATGCGGAGGAAGTTAAAGTGCGAGGAGAGCAAAATGCGAGGAGAGAGCTAGAGCATTGAGATCCGAGAATAACGCACGATCTTACAACAGAAAACAGAAAGTAAATATTTACGCATGACAAGTCATATATACATAAAAATCACTATATTCCATCAAGTATTCCAAGCTAGATTTCACCACTATAGCACACAACTCACCCTGGCGTCCGAGTCAAAATCCTATAAGAGAGGAACCAGGACGCAAGTCGGGATCGGCATAGTATCTGACGGCTATACTGAACCCAACACCGACGTCAGAGTCGGTCCTACTTAAACTTCATAGTCTGACATACAGTAGTGGGAAATTTGCAGCAACACTTCATTACACAGATGTATGCGTGACCAGCTCCATTATCTGTCTTCAAATTTAGGAATATTTGTGTGCATGGTCAATTCGCACAACTGAACTTTACTGAGTAATTTTCAACCTAAAATATCATGAATAAAAGAAGTAGTAGTAGTATCAAAGAGAAGCGAACAAAACCATCTCCTTACAATTTCAATAGGATAAGAACTTTTTTGTTGGTAGAACTTGACTGCGAAATGGTAATACTTACAATAAGAATTTTCTTATTAATCTCATTTTCTTGGTCATTTGATTGTTAGATAATTTCAGATCAAAGCAAGCAAATATTAATGGTCTTCATAAAATCTTCTATGGATGGAAATTTGTGTAAAAAAAGAGCATAAATTATGATCGGTACTAAGAAAGAACTCTTACAAAAAGCTATTCGGTAACTGACAGTGACAAGTTATTTCCAGATTATTTTTCAACTGACAGCTCACTGATATCGCGCGTAGCTCGACTAAACAAGTAAATTTAGACACGCGCTGCAATTAGGCAGAAGGAAATTAAATTTTTCTGTGTCCGTGAACTCCAGACTGTGAGCTGAAAATTACTTGGTACTGGTAAAAGTAGATTTGGTGTTGATCCTTTCACGAGCAATGATATAAATATGAAGAAATTGATCTTTATGAAACAAGTACAAGAAAGTTTGAATTATTGTGAACTATGTACTTATAACTTTTTTCATTATTAGGGTGGATCGAACTTGAATAATTTATTGAATTAGGTCGCTAGAATACGTTTTCATATAATTCAAATTTAAGCATGCATACAAACGTAAAGGGTACCTGTCCAACTTCAATTTCATGAAATTTCGTCAAGTTACCTCAAATTATTGAAAAGATATAGATGTCTCAGTCCATTTAAAAAACTGATGAGCGCTTTAAATTTGCTATCCGAGTAAAAACTTTCATTTAAATTCTCATATTTTAATTCTTGGGCATGGTAGGGAGTACTGCTGTAAAGAGAACAATGATATGTTCCGGCATGATATGTTCCGTCAAACATAAACCGAAGTCTTTAGTGGGTCTTTTTGGGAGGAGGTTTGATGTGACCAAATATGGCAGCTTACATGCGGAAGGGCTAATATTGCCATTGATGTCGGACCTTTCGGCATTTCCCTTGTATAACTTGATAGTCCAAGTAACTATTTTGAATAATTTTCTATTCATATTAGTTATTTGAGACGACTAAATATCAACACCCGTACAACTAAAAACAAAACTACTAGTAATAAGAATAATACAAATGTTAAAATCAAGATCAGCTCAAGTACGATTATGAAAAGCATTATTGCTCCTCTATAAACATCGTACTGCAGTGAAACATTATTTCATAAATGCACGAAATTCAAATTTAAAAGGTATGAACAACGACATGTGACGCTCGGAGGACTTAGGAATTAAGAAATCAAAAACTTGTGAAGAATTGCGTAATTAATTAGAAACTTGGGAACGCAGAACCTTGGAAGTCTCGCGTTTACGAGCTTATTTACAAATTGCAGGCAAAACATAAATTTAAACTCGAAAACCGGGAGGGAATAATTATCATCAATTATCAATAATTATTATCAATTAATTAATCAGTTTTTCACTTGCAATACTAATTTAGTTTTGGAATTATGTAACCAAATACGACTATACTTGAAATCACATTAAACAAACAATTCAAACCTCTAACTAAATTCAAAGAACCGTACCTCGATAATTTATACTCCTTAGTCGTGATTTGGTTGTCAGTCCTGAAGCGTACTTTTTTGAGCCGCTGACACGTGTGCCACAGGTGCGCGTGTAACCGTGGCTACGAGCAAGTGTTCGACCCCGCCTTGAACGCTGCCACGTGTCTGGATAAGGACGAGTGTGGCACGGGCAGACACCAGTGTGACGTGAACGCAGAGTGCTACAACACACAAGGATCTTACGCCTGTACCTGCCATCATGGATACTCGGGAGATGGCTACAGGTGCCATTGTAAGTTTTAGAGCAATAATGTGATGCTTCATATATGCTATCTAGCGTCACTGATAATCTTTGAATTTGTAGAGTAATTCGCTGCAAATCATGGTAAAGAAATATTTATATCAACTTGTGCTTCTGAAATTTAGCAAAATTTCTAATCGATCTTCCTAAGTTGAAGGTGAAACTAAACAATTTTAGCTAAAGTACACTTCTCGCTCAGCGTCTCCAGGCAACTCTGGTTGCTTTGTTCGAAGACAATTATTCATCAGTGATTGAAATCATATCATAAATATCAACATGCATCTACAACATAAACAAGTTTCCGTGGAATTATTGAACGATTATTTTTTATTGACCATCGCACGGAATTACATTTTGCTTCTCTAGGGCGTCGAATTTCAGTTAATAATAACTCATTGATCAAATACTTTTTGATATAATATCGAGATGTTGACCATAATTTTCTTGTAACAACCGCATTCTACTATCATGATTTTGATTCGTGTTAATATTATTAATACTGAGATACAACACGGATTTCTAGAAGATTCACGTACGTCCAATGTTCGATTTGGCCCAACTAAACTCGATTTTTATTGCATAGTTGGAATAAGGAACTGAGAATGTATTATGCATTAAATTATCGTTCAGAAAATAATTATTAAACTGACGAATTGTTGTTAAAAAAGCAAAGGTTTGCTCCCAGTATTGTTTTCAGTGAACCTATCAGGGCTCACAGCTTCTATAAATTCGAATTTATTGTTATTTTTGTTCAGCCTAAATTTTAGTTCAAACTAAAGGTTGCTAAATCATTCTCGATATCCGATATTTAGGTTTTAAAATTGAATAATTAGGTTTCATGTACAACTGGTACTTCTACAAAACTGAACATTTCTACTTCAAAGCACTTTTTATTCACTTTTTATCGCTTGCTTATTTACTGGCATCGTGTTTCAAGCATGTATGAACCTTCCTTGTTCATCTCAACTCTCATCCTTTTTCCTATCTTTTCGTACTTTGGCTCCATGACATTCCAATAACACGAATAGTCATTCAATTTGAGGAGACATAATCTGTCCTCCAGCGGACGTGAGCTGCGAGACAGCTGGATGCGACCCTCGCGCTACCTGCTCCATCGAGAACGGCCAACCGCGGTGCGCGTGTCCGACTCCGCTCACGGGGGACGGGCGTCACTGCGAGCCCGCGCACGGTGAGCCATGGCGGGTAGGAGAGTGCTGGTATTATTGCCGATTTACCGGGAGCCTCGATGTGTCGGCGAGTGCTGGTATTATTGCCGATTTAACGGGAGCATCGATGGGTTATCGAGTGCTGGTATTATTGCCGATTTTCCGGGAGCATCGCTGGGATGGCGAGTGCTGGTATTATTGCCGATTTACCGGGAGCATCGATGGGTTATCGAGTGCTGGTATTATTGCAGATTTACCGGGAGCATTGATGTGTCGGCGAGTGCTGGTATTATTACGGTCTTTCAGTGAGCCTGGATGGGTTGGCGAGTAGTGATATTATTGCCGTTTTACGGTGAATCATGGCGGGTCGGCGAGTGCTGGTATATTGTTACCGTCTTGTTGGAATTGTTGCAAGGTTGTCGCGTATTGATGTAGCAGTGCCAAACTTGAAGAAATATAAAGTTCGACCAAAGCTTGATGCTGCTGTTTATGCGTATGCGTTATTGCGTTATAACGTTAATATGCGTATTTATAACGTTAGTCATCTATTTTAAATCGTCTGATTATTTTCTGTGGAAAAAATAGGTACGTTATAGAAAATCTCAAAATTAAAGATAACGTTCACTACATTGGTCTTAGTTTCCGCAAAAAATCTGATAATGACGTTTTTACGCAACAAGTACGAGTACGTTTGCTAAAATGTACGTGTGCGTAATCTTAATTTTTAGCAAACAATTACAAATGTCGTGGGAAGACACAATTATGTAGGCACAATTCTGAAATTCATTTAAATACGATTTTACAATACTTTTTATGGTATAAATTTGCTTATTTATCTCTTCTTAGAGTAAAATATCGGAAAATCTATTATATGTAAAATTTCAAACCGAGTGACTCCTCATTAACGCTTAACACTCTTTCTTATAAGGTTAATTAAGGTTGCATATATTATGTACAATGTTTCATTTCAGTAATTTAATTTACATTTTACACCAATAAAATTGATCGAAATAAATCGTGATGCGTATTACAATAACTAGAATGAGAAATTTTTACTTTACCACTTTAATGCGTTTATTTCAGTTCTACAAACTATCTTCAATATCTTAATAATCTGAAAAATTATTAATTTATATATTGCTACGTCAATTGAGTCATAGCAAATAAGGACTTGCTAAAATATTCTCACATCTGAACTACCAGGCTCATCTCATTCAGGGAGTCAAATCCTTGGCTCTGAAAAATGCGGATCCACCACATGTGGCGTGCACTCCGAGTGCAGGTTCGACGACACCGACAACTCCCTGAAGTGTTACTGCCGTCCTGGGTATGAGGGTGACGGAGTGACGTGTCAACTTACTGCTAACTCAGTGAGCTGTCATTACGCCGAGAACTGTTCACCTTACGGTTCGTGTCAAAGAAACCAAGAAGGAGATTACTTCTGCGAATGTCTGCCTGGCTTCACAGGCGATGGTTATACGTGCAATCTCGACGCACCGTTTAACCGAGTGGACAGCAACTTCCCTTCCGAGAACATAGTTCCTGTTCCCATAGACAAAATTCCTGATTACGTTCTTGGAGCTGACTACAGTAACCTTCCTGTCGTATTTGAGAATAACCCCTACGACGGATTTGGTCCTTTCCCGATTCCGACAGACGATGAGCACCCACAAGCAAGACCTGAGGTTGTCTATGATCCATACTACGGCACACCAGATGCGCATGGCAACATTTACCCGCTCGCTCCTCAGGTCAGCAATGCGTCGGCTCAGGGAGTCAGAGGTAATCACGCACCCGTGGGTGTTGACTTTGATGATGAATCATTGCGACCCGCTATTTCCATTGCTGTACCTGATGTTCCAGCTCCGTATCTACCTCCCCAGCCGCCTCAAGACTCTCTTCCTCGATACGATCCTCGATTTGGAGGAGTCCCTCCATATGACACGGCTGAGGTACACAACAATATTCCTTGTGTTGCATAGTTATATATTTGTTGTACTGGCGTTCCGTCACCCATTCTGTACTGCGAAATCTTTTAGATGGGGAAAAAGTCATCAGAGAAATTTGATATTAATAATATAATTACTTATTTGATAAAGGATATTTATAGACAGTACTTGAAAAAAATAGCCTTGCAAAGAACTGCTCACTGCATTTTTCAGCGAGTTTAATTGGTAAAATCTTGAAGTTACGCCAATAGCAATATCCATGAATTCACAATTAGCTCATCTGTGATACACCGGTTCCTGTTCACCAGTGTAATAATTTGTTCTCTTTGGGCACTGTTGTTCACTTTTAATTTCGCAGATGAAAATTAATGTTTTTTGATCATGCAATTCCATCTGCAATTTAAATGGTGACGAGTCGTGTTACAGTGCAGTCCACTTATACAGACCATGAAGAAAGAAGCATTTTAAAAAGACGTATCTGAGTTTTAGATAGTTCTTACTCAGTTTATATTCATAGAAATATATGGTATATGTATACGCTTTCATGTACGTGCAGGCTGGGGAGCCGATATGCACTTTAGGCACGTGCTTCTGTCCACCGGGACACAAGTTCAACAAATTCACTGGGAAATGCCACCCGCACTCATATGACGGCAGCTCTCACTCCGCTGGCGATCAGTTAGGTAAGAAGAGTTGGAAACGATTGTCTGAATGTGATGTTTGTAACGGGGATGGTAATACAATTTGGTTTTCCAGAATATCACCATGTCACCATTCAAGATCACCATGAGCACAATATCTATGGGAGCAAACTCATTGTTAATGAAGTATTAATCTCGACCGTCGCTGGACCTTAAATAAAGTTGAACCTTTTCATGTATATGCTTTTAATTCGTAATTTGAATGCTATATTTGCTAGTAAGATATGCATTTGTTGTAAGAAAAACGTGTTCGGTCTTCATCAACAACATTCACTATTTTTCAAGTCGTTGTATTAAAGTTTCGGTATAGTTACGTTCACTATAATGATTCAAAGTTCCTCCCACAATTATTAATGAATGAATGATGCAAAATTCAATAACTTTGCTGAATTTGAAAGTTTTTCAACATATCACTATGCATATGCATTTATTTGTGCTATTATTCTTGTCGAAAAAAGTTTTAATTTTGACGGATTGAAATAACTTATTGGGCTGATTTCCTCTGAAGTCAGACAAGATAAACAAATATTAGGATGGCCCGATATATTCGAGACAATCACACAGTGAATCAGTAAGTGCATATCGAATATATATGTAAATAAATCTCCCTCTACGACTAATTTCCGTTAACACCTTTTCATCATTACTGAGAGAGTGTAATTATGGCACAAAATAAATTTGTGAAGGCAGCGTAACGCTGCTCCGCGAAGATACAAATAATCGAAGTGTTGAACATAAGTCTCGCATGCTTCCTTTCTAACCGTACTACGCCGACGTCCTACTTAATATTACACACTACGCCGACGTCCTACTTAATATTACACACTACGCCGACGTCCTACTTAATATGACGCACTACGCCGACGTCCTACTTAATATGACGCACTACGCCGACGTCCTACTTAATATGACGCATTATGCCCCTACTCAATAAGATAAAAGTTTTCTACAGTTTCCTCATTTGCTCCCCCAGATCAGCGGCCGCAACCGTACTGCGGGCACGCGAAGTGCCTGTGTCCTGCAGGCTGGGCGTACGACCCTCGCTTCAACGTCTGCGAACGAGCAACTTCTGGTGAGTGTTAAGAATGGCTAACTGGGCCTATACTTTCAAAAAAAAGTTACGAGACCGCAAGTTCATTAGCCAATCATTGACGGCCTTTCAAGCAAAATCCACCAATCATGAACAAGAAAATAGAGCGTAAGTACTTACGTTCACTTAACGATTTTTGCAAGTATGGCCCCTGATCAAATCAGCATTGAAATTATTAATGCAATAATCCCTTTAGATTTTCTTCTGGAGTCTCTACTTTAATATGAAAATTTTAAATACCATACTTCAGATACTATAGTTTGAAAAATTCTGAAAAGACTATTAGTTTAATGTTACTGAGTTATTCACTCGTTGATTAGTGAAGTCAACTCAATTTCCATGTCCAAATGATTCATGAATACCCAAATATCAACTAAATGTGTCTAAACTTCAATTAAAAAAAGTTCAAGTATCTGGAAATTAAAGTGTCTGAAATTAGTGCATAAAATAAATTTCATATGATAAGAGTCGAGGTGTGGAATTCTTCGTTTTATTGATTGAATTAGATTAAATCGCATATTTCATAGACATTTTCGACAGATTTTCCGAGGAATAGAAATCTTTAGAGGCCAAACGTGTCATCTAACAGTTCGTAAGCAGCAGATGAAATACTTTCAATATCATATTCTAGGTCGAGGTCCATCTCAATAACTTTTTTTAACAATTGAATATGTTGAAGCTACTAGTGCTCAATACTTTTTTTAGTCTTCGTTAAGTAAGAAATATATAATAATTAATTTCCGGATATGGATTTTAAACAAACAATTGATATTTTACGTTACCACTCTCTTTTGACAAATAATTGAAAGCAAGTGTTCAAGCATGCCTACTAAATAATGCGGGTGAAATTTCAGTTCCAAACTTTGGATTTAGCGAAGAGTATTTCAGATCATGACGAGCGACCGGCGCCAGACTGTGACGGAAAGTTTCCATGCGCGTGCCCGGACGGCTTCTACTATCATTTCCCCCACAACACTTGCGAACCTCAACATGAGCGCCAACCATCCTTCCCCCAACCATCCTTCCCCCAACCATCCTTTCCCCAACCATCCATTCCCCAACCCTACGGCCCTCCATACGAAGCAGGAAAGGCTGGGGATGATCTACATGGCCTACCTCAGTATCCTGACTACTCTCTGGGCAACGTCTTGGACGGTAACTTCTGACTGATTGTAGCGAGTTCTTGTTTTGCTTCGTTTTTAGTTTGAACAATTTCTCAACAGAGTTGACTTGAATCCCATGGTTTGATGCTAATATTTTTTCTGTAGTAGAACTTAAAACTTTAACATATTTTCCAGCAGTTCAACCTCTCGAAATTCATCATCAGGTTTTTCAAAGTTGAATTAAAGAAACCGTGTTTGTTCATTGCCACATCTTAGTTTCCATACATTTTTAGTTTAAAAGCACATAAAATGTGTCAATTCGCTTAGTAAGTATTTATTGATGATTGTGAGATGTCATTACCACGTGATCAGTCGAAATATTTCAAATGTGATCAATCAACTATTTTGTGTTGGTCTCTTCAGTTGCAGATTTCTAAACATTCCACTTGTACTTGGGGAACTAGACCAATAAACGAAGACCTCATCTTGTTCAATGGTAGATTTGATCGAATTGTTTAAATCGTGTTTAAGCATTCTTTCCTTCATCGTCACACTCATTCCTCGAATATTAAAGTTAAAAATTAAAAGTTTTATTGTCATTATGGAATATTATTATCTGTGTGGCTGATATGGTTATAGTATTTTTGTGCCTATCCTTAACAATCGCAGTTAGTGATAATAAACCTGCTGGGACATTAACCATTAGCATTGGCTGCATGTAATACAAGTTTCATAACTTGCTTGTAGTTCTGCCTAGTATAAAAATTGCCTATTAGCTATTAATGTAGTGATGTAGAACAGATTTTGATGGATTTATATTTAATCAGTTTTTTTCGTTTAACAATTGCCTGTAGAAATTGCTAGTATGACCTGTTCATCTAAAAGTCACCGTTAATAGTTCCATACTAAATTTAGAATCGTTAGTTTGATGGCTTTTGCGTGTACCTGCCTACAGTTATGGCCGCCCACATAATATATATTCATTGAGGGCTTCGCGACATTCATCAGCCTTCTCTCTAAAATATTTGATGTGATGAGCAGAAGGTCGCCCAGTTCCAGAATGCAGGGGCAGTCCTTTATCTTGCATCTGCCCGCTCGGTTTCGTCTTCCGTGGTCTCGGCAGAACTTGCTACCCGGCGAACAGCCCCAACTACAACTACGGCATAAAAGGGGGTGGAACGCGCGATTACTTCAACTCTGACGGTCAGAGACAGAACGGAGCAAGATTTCCTGATCCATATCCTGATCATAACGATCGAGGACGTCACGATGATCGATACCCTGACCATGATGATCGAGGACGTCATGCTGATCCATACTCTGATCATGATGATCTAGGACGTCACGATGATCCATACTCTGATCATGATGATCGGGGACGTCACGATGATCGATACCCTGACCATGATGATCGAGGACGTCACGATGATCCATACCCTGATCATGATGATCGGGGACGTCACGATTTTCCATACCCTGATCATGATGATCGAGGACGTCACGCTGATCCATACCAAGATCATGACGATCGAGGACGTCACGATGATCAAGATATTGATCATGAAGATCCTGGACGTTATCCAGTCTTTCCGTCAGGGTATGCGCCTGGAAGGCCTCTGCACCACAAACAGGATTCACTTCTTGAGTGTAGGATGCGTTTTCTTATTGTGTTGAAACGCTGATTTGGGACATTGGCTTAATCACTATTACGCCTTTCGCCTTTAACGAAAGCTTCTTTGAGAGACTCAATTGACTCGAATTGACACATCTGTTGGGAACGGCTTTCATTCGTTCAGTGAATATGCCGCTTATCAATTAGATTTAACTTTGAGTTCTGCAAAGTAGTATCTCTTAATGAATTTACGCATAGCAGTTGCAAAAAAATATATTTTTTCATTAGTAGCATACGACAAACTTTCATTCGATGTTTGACTTTGGTGAAAATGAACCAGAAAAGAATGAATTCTACGTAATATTCAATGCTAAATTTGACACATTATATACTATGAATGACGATTAAAGGCTAACTCAGCGCTCTGTGTGAAAGAATTTAAACTAATCAGTAGGCCAGGGCAATGGACGCATTTATTAGGACGTCCTTGTTTGTGTGTTTTTAACACTAACTTTGGTTGTCCCTTCCATGTTACTTTTCGGGTATCTTAACTTGACAGTTTTTTATGCTTGCATCCAATACGCTTGTGTAATTTGCTTAGCTATTCATGGATTCAACACACCAAATGATCTTAAATATACACTGTAAACTATACAATTGTAGTAAATTTGTTTGTATTTCGATACAATAATTTTCACAGAAATATTATCAGGAAACTTTTGAGGCAACCAGCCGTTTACTTATTTATAATTTTCTGTCATTCAGAGAGCTACTTTCACAGTTCCTATGCAAGCTTTTGAACATATAGGTAAACAATAAATATAAATTCAATTAACAGCTGTGGAGTAAAATGTACATATTTGATATGCTCATGTGCTTCCAATTGTGCCGCTTAGTGTCGATGGAGTGCCAGATGATAATGGTGTCTTTTTACTGTCTATGTGACTTAAGCATGGTAGGTAACATTTGAGTGTTAGTACGTATGAAACGTGTGGGTGCTATCAGATCGTGTAACACCTGTGAGCGCCAACAGTTTAGATTGACGCGTTAGTACCGATTGTATCGTGCGACACACGAGGTCCAACAGTGACGTCTGGCACGTGTGAGTGCCACAGTGTTGTTTGACAAGCGTGAATGCCAACAGTGTCGTGTGACGGGGAGGCCGTGTGCCACGACTACGCGGCGTGCGTGTATGAGCCTCACATCGACCTCCACGTGTGTCGCTGCAACCCTGGCTTCGTGGGTGACGGCTTCACGTGCATCCGGCAAGGTCGGTCAAGCGACTTCCTCAGTTGTGGACGGGCAAAGTATTTTTTAAATCGAGTGCGATATCATTACTAAATTCTTGTAATAGTGTTGCATATGTCAACGGCGTGAACAAAAAAGTATTTTTATAAACGCACTCAGTGCAAGGCCGGTAAGTAGGGCCGGTAAGGAATTATAATGTCGGCGTCAAAGATGCCCAGGGCATGAGCGGTGGCTGTGAGCACAGTATATTCTTAGTTTATGTTTCGGATGTATCAGTCCCAGGCCACGATGAATCGCCGCCTCTGACTATCAAGCCCCCGCCATCATTTGGACCGGCCAGTTTGCTGTTGCTTGCTTCTTGCCGGTGGTTGTGGCACAGGGGCGGACGATCTGGGAATGTGCCCAAGAACACGTTCTGTCGTCTCTTGAAGGCATCCAGGGTGAACTCACCCTCTTTTTGATCCTTCGGTAGGACGTTAAACAGCCTAGGCCCTGCCACGGAAAAAGATCTTTCACGAAGGCATTGAAATCTGACCGCAGATCTGTTACGTAGTGGGGGAATCCTTCACGGTCTTCTGCTTCCCTCGTTATGGTATGTTTCAATCCTGAAGGTCTCGCTGTCAAAGTTTGGTGCCATTCCATGTATTACTTTTCATGTATACAGAATGACATACCTCTACAGTCTCCTCTGCAGTGAGTACAGACTCAGGCGCCTCAATCTCCCTCAGTAGTTCAACTCCTCCATCTCTCTGATCCTGGAACTGAAGGTTCGCTGGATCTCTTCCAGGTGCCGTACTGCGCTGAGTGTGAACGTGGTTTAGAGCTGGAAGCAGTTTTCAATGAGAGGTATCACTAGGGCTCTGATGAGTGTGATCATCGGTTCCGCTTCTCTTTTTCTGAACGTCTGCCAAATCCACTCCATCTGCCGCCTGCCTCTTGCGGTTATTGCCGCTATGTGATCACTATACTTGACTTGAGTATTCGTCAACGCTCCTACACTAGATCGCGGACGAGTCGCTTCTTTCCGACTTCCGAGCCGTCAGGTTCCAGGTAGCGGTGCTCCATACCAGCTCTTCTGCTACCTTTGTATCTCCGAATCTCAAACTTGGTTCCCTTGAACTGCATGTAGTTCAAATCGGCCCAGTCATATTTTACAGAGAGGTTTTTTTGCATCCTCTCGCAGCCTGTCCTGTCCGTAATAGTCATTAGTATCCTATTGTCGTCCACGAATGACTAGACGTGGTTTACTGTCACATCTATGTCTGCGATGTGGATGAAGAAGAGTATAGGGCCGAGTACCGTTCCCTGTGGTACTCGACTTTTAACCCTCGCTTCACTCGATCTTAAGCCTCCAACAACGACAGCTTGTAGTCTTTCAATTATGAAGTTTTGGATCCGTACCACAATTCGCCTCGGACACCCAGTAGCCTTAATTTTCTGAGGAACACAACATGGTCAGCTTGGTCAAACGTTTTCGCAAAGTTTAAATAAACCACTTCACAACGCGACCAGTATTTGGTGTGATGCTCCAGTAACTGCGACAAACAGGAGCGATCTCGCTTAAACCGTGTTGTCTTCTATTGAAAAATTTAGCTTCTTCCATGTACTGCATCAACCTTCTGGCCACGTCCCTCTCAAATACTTTGATTACGTACATGTGATGTTAATGCAACCGGCCTGTTTTTCAGGGTTTGTCTTTCGCATCTCCTTTATACATGAGATTATTCGCCCTAATTTTACGTAATTAGGAAAGTTTCCCTCACGCAATGATATTTTCCAGAGCAGAGTCAGAAGGACCTATAGTGCACCGACACATTTTTTTCAGTAACACTGCAGGGAATCCATCTGTACCAAGAGCCGAATAAGTCGATAATTCTTGGATACTCTTCTCTAGATCCGGTGTTTCGAACTCAATCTTCGTTAGCACTCGCCCACTATCAGTTCTTGAAGAATTCCAATTTCGTTCTCCTGTCTTGAGTATCGGGGTTTGCTGAATGCTTTTCAAACGGCGTTCCTAGCAGTTAGCACATGCCCTGGTCGTCTCTAATGATTACATCATTATTCTTCAGAGGCCGCACTGATGCTCCGATTTTGGCCTTTGACTGGGCATTTTTGAGATATATTTGGGATTCTCCCGAATGGCAGCCACCGCTCGCACCTCCTATGCTTGTTGCTAAGCCTCGTGTGAGTCCCGCGGCTGTCGTTGCGTTCCCTAAATTTTTTCTTTTAGATGCGCCAGCCTCCACCTCTCCATATTCCTGGAGGCAGCCGCTATTTGCTTTTTCACAATCGATCGTTTCCTCATGAGGGTTCTTCTGTCTCTTGGAATTATGTGCCGTTTTGGGGTCGTTCATGCCGGCGTGTGACGCGCGCATACCTGCAGTCATACATGGCACAGCTTGAACATTGCTTTGGAATTTAACTCCAGGAACTCGGTTCTTCAGAAGGCTTCGAGGAGTTCGTTCCCAATGGCCTCCCAGTCCGTTCTTTGATGGTGAAAATGTAGCCCAGCCAGGCCCTCTCGAGATGTAGGTCTGAGCTGGTTTGCCCTCTCAATTGTTGTCTCGACCACTACTAGTCTATGGTCTGGCAGTGCGGTCTCCTCAACACGAATATCAGCAACCAGTTCTTCATTGCTGGTGAAGAATAGATCCAGGATATTGTGTTCTCTTGTTGGCACTTGCACCTGTTGACTTAGCAAGTACTTCCTAGCGAATCGAAGTAGTTGTATTGCCTGGATTCTGTCCGGAAAAATTAAATGAAAAACTTTTAAAACACTTTTTAACACTCGTTACAACACTTTTTACTATGCCTTGCACTCTCTTGCAGCCTTTCCGCTGATATACTTCAGTATAACATGCATTTAAAGAGCTAGCACTAACACCACAAAAAGTGGTAACAGTGGCGACGCACACCCTCCTTGTATCACAGTAACTCGAGCGCTCTGTTTTGTGACAGAAGCCTCGTGCGTGTTCATGAGCTGTGTAAGGCTACCCACTTTACAGGAGACAAGAGAATATAATTTAATTTAACAGTTACTCATGGCATTCTTTCTTGCGTCTCCAGATTTTTCGTGCGACAAAGTGAACATTTGTCACGTGAACGCCCAGTGTCTGCACGACGACCTCGAGATGCGCTCCGTGTGCGTGTGCATCTCAGGCTACGTGGGCGACGGCACCGTATGCACGCCTGAAGGTACGTGCGTGTGCGTGCAGTACGTGCGTGTGCGTGCAGTACGTGCGTGTGCGTGCATTACGTCCGTGTGCGTGCAGTACGTGCGTGTGCGTGCAGTACGTACGTGTGCGTGCAGTACGTGCGTGTGCGTGCAGTACGTGCGTGTGCTGTTGAGGGATAGTTAGTGCTTTGCTGTTCTTCTGCTCATATTATGTGTGTAGGCCCGTGTATTCGTGTTCATGCCTGATTGTACTTATCACGTGGTTACGGATCACGAGTGCGTGTGGCAGGTAACGTGTGTGAGTGCTTGTGTACTTCTGTGGCGTGTATACGGGCGAGTGACAGGGGCTATAAGGCGTGTGCGTGATACTTTAAAACATCTCTGTCTACAATGAATAATTGGCTATAAACTCTCATAAAACTTAAGCTAATTCGAGCTTTCGTAGCAAAAAATTGATTATCGTTCACATCGGTAACCCGTGAATTGTTTTCAGAACGCATCCTAGGAGCAGCCATGTTTGTGGTTCTATGCAGTTACTTAACTTGTTACTCAAGTGCAAGTTGATGTATTTACAATAACTCTCTACCACACAGTGTGAAATCAAGGACAGAAAATCCGATCAAAGGGCATTTTACGATCAGATCAGTTTACGTATATCAGTTTATACCTACAAAACTGAAGCTTCGCATTCGGTATGAGTCCAACCCAGATTACTCAAAGAGTTAGCAACTGTCCTAGCCGGCCCTCTGACGTCACTTTTTCGAAAAACTTTGAACGAAGGAATGTTGCCGGCTTTATACTCATGGCTTATACAAGGTCCCAGAAGGATTACTAGAATTTGAAAAAAGAACCAACACCAGGGGCCACGGCTATAAACTAAAAAAACAGCGTTGGAACACATCCATGCGACAACATTTCTTCTCGATTCGAGTCACCGACATGTGGAACAGCCTCCCTGATAGCATCGTTGAAGCTCCGAGTATGAACATCTTCAAAAACAGACTAGACGAAGCTATGCAAGAGCATATGTTCAGTCTTAAAATGCCTAGCAAATTACGGACCAGGCAATAAGTCCAGCAGCTATCTCAATTTATCGTCAGTTATGGAAAAATCGGGTTCCAAAGGCCGGATCCCTTGTGAATCAAGTCACGAAAAATTCAAGACTCGGCAACAGGCCATGGGCCTATTTCTTCAACGCCGACACTTCTATTCTATGAGTAATTCGAGTCATGCGGTAAGATTACGGGTCATCTTGCGCACGCAAAAGCTGTGCGGTAATGACATGATATTTCCGCCCAAATGTATGTTAGTACTCGCATGTAAAACAGCTTGTTTCCGTGCGTGAGATGCAAACAGATTTTAGTATCATTTTGTGTAGTTTCATTGAGGAAATTAATATTTCACTTGAAATTAAATTTGAAAGATCTTTCAATTGAAACTACCTGTATTACTGGTTCGACTTTCATTTGTAATGAGTGAACCATCTGATGTGTGTGCAGTTGTAATTTCTTGGCCCACATTTTAAAAAAGTTTTTTACTGCTCTGCCGAATTACCCTTACTTAGAAGTTGATTAGAAGTATATTCATTTGAGTTAATTTATTCATTGATGCAAGGTTATTGATATATCGCATAACAGTCTAGAAAATCTATCCATGGAACCGAAATTAGGTTTGCCAAGATGGACTTTTGATGAATTTTCTAAATCACAAATGACCCATAAGGTCATGACGTAGAAATACACTGCCATATAGTGCGCAGTGAATGAGAATGCACCTCGTTCGCTTCGGTTAGGTTAGGGTATTTTTGGCTTGGCAAAATTCAGGTAAGTTTGTTTTAAACACTGTAATGACACTCACAGAAAAAGCTACTATTGGGTGATTGCTGTATGTTTTGGAAATGAGTGACAAAAAGAAGAGAGAAAAAGAAATAAATAAAACTCAGCACTCACTGCAGTGAGTGACAGAGAGCGTGTTTTCTCGTCGACGAAAACGTGAAGTCACGGACGGACAGACAGACGGACAGACATAGAGACTGACGGTCATGACGAGCACAATAGCGCCATTTTTCCATAAATGAGAAAATGCGCTAAAAAGTAAAAATATGTAAAGCGGCTGATCTGGTTTATTTTGCAGACGACTGTAACAGTCTGCGTGACTGCGACCTGAACGCTCAGTGCGGCTACGACGACGCGACGCAGCGCTACCGCTGCAGCTGCAACCCGGGCTACCTGGGCGACGGCAGGAGCTGTGTGCCCTCGCCTGGTGCGTGCACCACGAGGGATCTTGTGGCAACCCTCAGTTGAATTTTAAATCTGCTTTGAACGGAAATATTTAGTAGAATAAATAGTGTTTGGTGCAAAAAATCTAATTTTTTGCTTCCGAGCGACTGTCGTCTTCTTGTTCTGGCGAATTGAATTGATTTTGAATTTAGTGTTCTTAAAATAAGTAATGGTATATTAATATAATTTAGCAAACATTTAATCAATTAAGTTTTTACTAATTATTGATTATACAATATTAAAATGAAAAGTATTTCATTTTAATATATAATATTTAGGTTGACACCAATATAGAAATAAGGGAAGACCGTAAATCAATATTTACAGGACATTTGAAGCGGATGCTTGACTTTAGAAAACGGTACGCTATACACCACAACTTTCAACTATATACCAATCTTTACATCTCGAGTAATATACACCAATCTATACATCTCGAGTACAGAAGTTAGCAATACAACTTGGCCCCTACATCTCTTGTGCATAAGAACACTCGTAGATTTGTTTCCAGACAGATCTGCTCTCATCAGAACAGGTACCTACTAACTGAGGCCCCTCGTTTACTCTGCACACTGTACTCATGCTAACTTCTAATAGATATTTAGTATTTAATATCGATGATTGCAATTGAAACGAGCTTTAATATTATGGCGCTATAATTGTAAAGGAATTTTTTGGTCAAGATTCCAACTGCAACATCATCAACGACTGCCATCACCACGCTGACTGCGTCTTCGACACCGTGGCACTCACACATCGATGCCAGTGCCGACCTGGTTACGAAGGCGACGGAAAATTCTGCAGTGAACTCCAGGTTTTATCTTCTATCATTATATTTACTAGCAAATTGTTTAAAGTTCACCCAGTTCATTGGCTTTAATTCATCATTTGTTCGTCATCAATTGGTTGTTCCACAAACAAGTTATCCTCCCGAGTCAGTCTCTCTCTTCCTCATGGTAAAGTCTCGTGCTCTCGGCTTTAGTTCCTCAGCGATCTCGCACAGTCTGACTGCGGGTCTCAATTTTTGGGTTAAGATGGTGTCGATGTGGTGGCTTCCTAAATATAATTATCTGTGATGCGCTCTAACTTACTTACCCGTTTAAAAGAAATCTTATTACCTCGTACTGTATGTAATAAGGTTTTCTTCCATTCATATTGACATTCCTCACTTCTTCGAAAGTACTGAAGCCGCAGACAGACTACCATTTTTGGTTAGTATTTTGGTTTGACTCTGCATGATCCATAACGCAATTTTCCTCCTTAAATAATTGTCCATTATTAGGTATTAGTCACGTTTTCAAGCTTGATACTTTTATTCCGACTGTTTATGAGATAATCTCCAACCGGCTGTAGGGAGTCTATCATCTTTCAAAATTGTTCTTTCCATTTTCGATTTATTTCCATTTCTAAGGTGCTTATGCCAAATACAGTAAAAATTTCTCGTCAATGAAAGAGGTTAAAAATTCCCGTGTTCCAACTTTTTTGGTTTTAGCTTTAGATTCACTTTGCTAAAAATAAAATGAATAAAAATACGCACGTGCTTATTTTCTCCAGTTAATCCAGCTAATGACTTTTAAACCTCGCCTACAGCTTAACTGCAAGATACTGCAAAACTGCGGCCAGTTCGCCAGGTGCATCGAGTTTGCACCGCGGGATTTCAGGTGCATGTGCCAACAGGTAATCTTATATTAAGTTAAACGTTTATTAAAAATTATATTTGTACCATTGTATAGGAAGGTGATTTAATTGTATAGGAAGGTGAGAGCGGCTAGTTTAACATACCTCTTCGAGTTGTTAGCTTAATCGTACATTTCAACGAAAAACTGCAAATAACACGATATTTATTTGGAGTGATCGTTGAGAGATCATATGAAAATTTACTTTCTTCCAGCAGACTTAGGCGCCAAGGAATGAAAAACTTTTCTTGTTTTCTGTGCAACCGTAATAGAAAACGAGGTACCGAACGACGTGTTATTTTGTGTGTTTTTATGAGATAGTTATTTACCAACTCATTAACTGAGCTTATTCACTTCATACATTAAACGGTTACTTGCACTCGTGCTTTCACCCTCAGGGGTACACAGGAGACGGTTATTACTGTCAGCCGACACAGTCGTGTCAGCAAAACCCGTCCATGTGTCATACTCAAGCGGCCTGTCAGCCAGACCCTGTCAGCAGCCTCGGCTTCTCGTGCCAGTGTCAGCGCGGCTTCATCGGAGACGGCTTCAGCTGCATGGGTTAGTGGCATGGGTTAGTGGCATGGGTTAGTGGGATGGGTTAGTGGGATGGGTAGTAGGATGGGTTAGTGGCATGGGTTAGTGGCAAGGGTTAGTGGCAAGGGTTAGTGGCAAGGGTTAGTGGCATGGGTTAGTGGCATGGATTATTGGCATGGGTTAGTGGCAAGGGTTAGTGGCATGGGTTAGTGGCATTGGTTAGTGGCATGGGTTAGTGGCATGGATTAGTGGCATGGATTATTGGCATGGGTTAGTGGCAAGGGTTAGTGGCATGGGTTAGTAACATGGTTTAGTGGCATGGGTTAGTGGCAAGGGTTAGTGGCATGGGTTAGTGGCATGGGTTAGTAACATGGTTTAGTGGCATGGGTTAGTGGCAAGGGTTAGTGGCATGGGTTAGTGGCATGTGTTNATTATTATTATTATTATTATTATTATTATTATTATTATTATTATTATTATTATTATTATTATTATTATTATTATTATTATTATTATTATTATTATTATTATTATTATTATTATTATTATTATTATTATTATTATTATTATTATTATTATTATTATTATTATTATTATTATTATTATTATTATTATTATTATTATTATTATTATTATTATTATTATTATTATTATTATTATTATTATTATTATTATTATTATTATTATTATTATTATTATTATTATTATTATTATTATTATTATTATTATTATTATTATTATTATTATTATTATTATTATTATTATTATTATTATTATTATTATTATTATTATTATTATTATTATTATTATTATTATTATTATTATTATTATTATTATTATTATTATTATTATTATTATTATTATTATTATTATTATTATTATTATTATTATTATTATTATTATTATTATTATTATTATTATTATTATTATTATTATTATTATTATTATTATTATTATTATTATTATTATTATTATTATTATTATTATTATTATTATTATTATTATTATTATTATTATTATTATTATTATTATTATTATTATTATTATTATTATTATTATTATTATTATTATTATTATTATTATTATTATTATTATTATTATTATTATTATTATTATTATTATTATTATTATTATTATTATTATTATTATTATTATTATTATTATTATTATTATTATTATTATTATTATTATTATTATTATTATTATTATTATTATTATTATTATTATTATTATTATTATTATTATTATTATTATTTTTATTATTAATACTATTATTATTATTATTATTATGAGTGCTGTACATACCGCAGAATTATTATATTTGGCAACTCGTATGAGTTTTTCGATATTATTTAGGGGTTTCAATCAGTTTATTAATCATATAATGACCCTAATTCGATATAAATAGTTTAATTAAATTCAATAGTATAAGTATTTAGTACTCGTGATCCATTAGTTAACTCGTGGCCATGACCAGGCGCGGACGTGGACTGTTTCGCTGGCCGCTACTACTGGACTGACGTGCGCACGAGCACAATACGATCCTGCAACTACGACGGCACAGAGCGCAAGCCTGTCGTTAGCATGGGTGAGTTGTGACTTGTTTTGGGTGAGTTGTGACGTGTTATGGGTGAGTTGTGACGTGTTATGGGTGAGTTGTGACGTGTTATGGGTGAGTTGTGACGTGTTATGGGTGAGTTGTGACGTGTTATGGGTGAGTTGTGACGTGTTATGGGTGAGTTGTGACGTGTTATGGGTGAGTTGTGACGTGTTATGGGTGAGTTGTGACGTGTTATGGGTGAGTTGTGACGTGTTATGGGTGAGTTGTGACGTGTTATGGGTGAGTTNGACGTGTGCATGGGTGAGTTGTGATGTGGTTATGGGTGAGTTGTGACGTGGTCATGGGTGAGCTGTGACGTGGTCATGGGTGAGTTGTGACGTGGTCATGGGTGAGTTGTGACGTGGTCATGGTTGAGTTGTGACGTGTGCATGGGTGAGTTGTGACGTGGTCATGGGTGAGTTGTGACGTGGTCATGGGTGAGTTGTGACGTGGTCATGGGTGAGTTGTGACGTGTGCATGGGTGAGTTGTGATGTGGTCATGGGTGTGTTGTGACGTGTGCATGAGTGAGTTGTGACGTGGTCATGGGTGAGTCATGACATGGTCATGGGTAAGGTGTGTCATGTGAATGGGTGAGTTGCGCCTTGGACTGGGCCACATGTATGGGTGAGTCAAGAAGAGGGCTGTCATGAGCCGATCAGAGCTGTGAGAGTCGAGACAGAAAATCACCGGATCAAAACTTGCGCTAATTAACTAAATCTGAGGATGAAACATTATGCGCAGGCATTATCGGGTCTCCTGAGGACGTGGCTGTGGACTGGATCTCGCGCAACATTTACTGGACAGACTCCGGCAACGACGAGATCGTGGCGTCGTCCATCGAAGGCGGTCTTCGTCGCACGGTCGTCACGGGCGACCTCGTCAACCCGCGCGGCATCGCCGTCCATCCCGGCAGAGGGTAGAGAACTAACGACATCTCTATTGATTATTACTTATTCTGTCATTATACGCTCAAGAAGTAAGAAGAACATGAAATTCGTTAGTTTTTGCTCGGTAGAGATCACAGTGCATGCGGTTAGAATGTAAATTTTAATATAATTATAATTATTGTACTCGGATTACTTTGTTAGAAGTCTAGCTATAAATGGGGGTAGCCTTCTTTGTCAAATGAAGTCAGATGCACATTAGTTACGGTCTACTATACTCTGCTATAAATGGATTAAGTTATCAGTAACCGCCAATGCATGTGAGAAGCCATACGAAAACAATCAAAGAAAATAAAAACCATACGAGTTTCTAATTTACTTATTTGAATACTTGATTTCTGCAACTCGAAATACGTTTGAAATTACATAACGGTTCTGTCCCTCAAATTGTGTTGTAAGGCTTTTGTTCTGGACGGACTGGAACCGAGAGGGCCCGAAGATTGAGTCCTCTGGGCTGGACGGTTCGTACCGCCGCGTGCTGGTCGACAAGGACATCCAGCTGCCCAACTCACTCGTCGTCGACTTCGAGACTTCCACTCTCTGCTGGGCCGATGCCGGCGTCAACAAGATCGGTATTTACGTTATTAACGTACATATTAGGTGTTTATCTGCAAAATTTAATAAAGTACGAAGAATATTTGTCATTAACCAGTTCATGACTATAGGGTGTTACGGGAGTTCGTAATATCGGCATTAAAATATTAGAAATTAGGTATATATATATGCAAAATGTATTTAAGCACAGAGAAGATTTGTCATTAATCAGGTCATCACTATAGGGTGACACAGGAGTTCGTAATATCGGTATTTGTATAGTAGAAATTAGGTGTATAACTGCAAAATCTGATAAAGTACAAAGAAGATTTGTCATTAACCAGTTCATCAATATAAGGTGATACAGGAGTTGTTAAAATCGGTATTTAAATAGTAGAAATTAGGTTTACATCTGCAGAGTGTTATGAAGCTTGAAAAAGATTTATCCTTAACAAGTCCATCATGATAAGGTGATTCAGGGGTTGTTAACATCTGTGTTCACTTCGCAGAAAGTAGATACAATTTGGTGAAAAAGTTTGGTGATTAACTAGTCAATCATGTTCGGGTGCTACAGGAGTTCTTATTATCTGTGTTTCCTTAATTAGCCGAAAGTACAGAATGAACCAGAATTAACTGACCCTTTTAATTTGTTAATAAATAAAAAACTAACAACGTTATGAAAGTTGAAACTTGTTTTATTTAAAAGAAGAACATTTTTATGGTAATATTGTATCCTAGTTAAAATATTGTATCCTATTACGATATTTTATTATTGTATTAGTTAAAATATTTATAATGTATTAATAATATGTATTAGTTAAAATATTGTATGTAATATTGTATCCTAGTTAGTTATTGTATCCTAAAAACTTGGATACAATATTACCATAAAAATGTTCTTCTTTTAAATAAAACAAGTTTCAACTTCATAACGTTCTTAGTTTTTTATTTATTAACAAATTAAAAGGGTCAGTTAATTCTAGTTCACCCTGTATATGTAAATATATGGAAAATTTCGAATTTCACTGGAGTTTAAAGTGATTGATGAGTCAACCTGATTGACAGGCGTCGCTGAAATCGGTGTCTGCTTATCAGAAATATTGGTAGCATTTCATGGGCTGATATGTACCTACTAGTGGGACATTGAGTTATGGTCATCAAAGTAATTCATGTCTGGACAGTCAAAGTAGTTCCCGTCTGTTCATTCGAAGAATTTCCTGGCTGTCATTGTAATCCATGTGACAGACATGACACCTGCGTCTGGTCGTGATTCCTTTTGGTAAAATCAAATAGATTTGATCGTGCTTATAATTACTGATAATTGCTTTAGTATAAGAATAATAAAATTGTAGCGAAGAATCTAATTATTAAAAATGTTATTTTAACAATTTATTTGAGGATTCAAATATTTTTATTGTAGATTTCTAGTAGATTTATATGTGTGTTCAGAGTGCGTCGGTGTGAACGGCCACGACAGACGCACGGTCATTCGGGGGCCCAAGTATCCCTTCGGCCTGACGCTCCACCTTCACCACTTCTACTACACCGACTGGACCGAGTGAGTTTTGTCCTTCTTATGACACGTCTATAACTTTACCCTTAGTAGTGCCTTCAACCTGACGCTCCACCTTCACCACTTCTACTGCACCGACTGGACCGAGTGAGTTCTGTCCTTATCTCACGTCTATAACTTCATCCTTAGAGCCTTCAGCCTGACACTCTACCTTCACCACTTCTACTACACCGACTGGACCGAGTGAGTTTTGTCCTTCTTAAGACAATCTTCAAATTTCATACTTAATCTGAAAAAACTCAACTCAGTCAACGTTTCTCAAATGTATCTTTATTTTTCGAGGCTTATCTCATCTCAAGGCTATTCTTAAAACTTATCTTATATAAGCAGGTTAAGTTTGCCTTGCTTGTTAGGTTGTATTTGAAAAGTAGTAGCAGGAACAGGTCATGAAACACACTGTAGGAAAGTTTAAACTGAACGTATGTAATACGCACTACAAATATACTCTGCCATTTTGATGTGCCAACTCCAAATGAAGCGCACCTACATTTATTTGGACATGATAATAACTGAGAAAAAATAATAATCCAATAATTTAAAATAATAATCATTGCTGCCAAGGAAGTCTTCGATCAGAAACGAACATTAAAATATGATTTTGACTGCCATGTTGATTCGTTGATAACGACGGTGTTTAAATCAGCTCGCTTTATCTCCTGGAGGAACTGATGAAAATTTTCCAGGTTTGTACATTGTAATAGTGTTAAACTTTTGCCATCAAGTGAGTCAACTTACCTTTACCCATAATATTGAGGGCCTGGAGTTTGGCGAAGAATTTTTACTTTATCCTTTACTTTAGCTCGTCTTGTACATCGTACTCATTTTGAACCCATATGTGTCATCTTACGTGCAAGTAATTGGATATTTTCAATTTTTAATTCCTTCGTGTTATGGACCTAAAGAGAGTGGAAAATTGCATGCGCGTTCAGAATTATTTGAAAGTATCAAATTGGATTTAAATGTTGATCATGAATCGAAGTCTCTTGTTTCTAGCGATTTGCCCTTGCGTTTGTCATATCCTGACAAACGCAATGTTACATTAATCAACCGTAATTTTACATTAATCATGCACGCCAATGTACTCTGAATAATTTGAAACTATTTCCCCTCAAACATTACACAATACGGAGAGTTCGAAATGAAATGCTGACTTATATATATATATATATATATATATATATATATGATATATATAAAGGCTCAATTGCTTAAGTATATATAAGCAACGTCATCTAATAACAATACATTGATCGAACAGTAGGACTCAACAGTAATGCAACGCAACATGCGTTACATTAGGCGTTATACATAACAAGCGTTACATTGGGCGTAATACGTAACATGCGGTGCATTAGGCGTAATACATAACATGCGTTACATTAGACGTTACACATAACATGCGTTACATTAGACGTTACACATAACATGCGTTACATTAGACGTTACACCTGACATGCGTTACATTAGACGTTACACCTAACATGCGTTACATTAGACGTTACACCTAACATGCGTTACATTAGACGTTACACCTAACATGCGTTACATTAGACGTTACACCTAACAAGCGTTAC